>NW_028164363.1:0-63446 GCF_964263955.1 Coregonus lavaretus | reverse complement strand
ATTCAGATCACCCCATCCTCCTAAGCGGGATGGCTGTGAGTATGGTGGTGGCCGTAGGGGAGAAGCTCTCCAGCATGTTGAAGGCCTCTTCTCCTCACACCCCTTTCTCCCGGGCTGCTACTTTTGACTCTGTGAGGTCGATCCTTGGGAGAATCAGCCAGTCCTTCTCCCTGGATGACCTCACAACCCCTTTTTTTATGAGCTCTGTCTGTGCCTTTGTGGCGGACGAGGTGAAAAGCTACTTCCAGCCTACTGCAGACACCCTGCCAGTTCCCCCTGTCCTAGTGGTGGCCGTCTCCGCCACACTACCAGCTGACATCCAAGCAGGTGAGTAGCACTCATAGAGAACACTCTGACATATGCCTTTTGTCATGACATCCTGGTGCCTTGTAGTAGTAAAGCCAATCAGGATTTTAATTGTCACCCCAAACACAGATGCAGACCAGGCTTCTTCCCACCTGGAGGTTGTGGAAATCCCCCATAACACAGAGGCAGACCCAGCTTCTTCCCACCCATTGGTTGTGGACATCACCCCTAACACAGAGTCAGACCCTGCTTCTTCCAACCTGGAGGTTGTGGACATCACCCATAACACAGAGGCAGACCCGGCTTCTTCTCAGCTGGAGGTTGTGGACATCACCCCTAACAAAGAGGCACACCTGGCTTCTTCCCACCTGGAGCTTGTGGACATCACCCCTAACACAGAGTTAGACCCGGCTTCTTCCTATCAGGAGGTTGTGGAAACCACCCCTAACACAGAGACAGACCCGGCTTCTTCCCACCTGGAGCTTGTTGACATCTCCCATAACTCAGAGGCAGACCCAGCATCTTCCCACCTGGAGGTTGTGGACATCACCTCAAACACAGAGGCAGACCCGGCTTCTTCTCACCTGGAGGTTGTGGACATCACCCCTAACAAAGAGGCACACCTTGCTTCTTCCCAACTGGAGGTTGTGGACATCACTCCTAACAAAGAGGCACACCTGGCTTCTTCCCACCAGGAGCTTGTGGACATCACCCCTAACACAGAGGCAGACCCATCTTCTTCCCACCAGGAGGTTATGGAAATCATCCCTAACACAGAGGCAGACCTGGCTGCTTTCCACTTGGAGCTTGTGGACATCACCCCTAACACAGAGGCTAAGAAGGCTTCTACCCACCTGAAGTTTGTGGTCCTCACCCCTAACACAGAGTTAGACCCGGCTTCTTCCTATCAGGAGGTTGTGGAAACCACCCCTAACACAGAGGCAGACCCGGCATCTTCCCACCTGGAGCTTGTGGACATCACCCCAAACAAAGAGGCAGATCCTGCTTCTTCCCACCTGGAGTTTGTGGACATCACCCCTAACACAGATGCAGACCCGGCATCTTCCCACCTGGAGCTTGTGGACATCACCCCAAACAAAGAGGCAGATCCTGCTTCTTCCCACCTGGAGTTTGTGGACATCACCCCTAACACAGATGCAGACCTGGCTTCTTCCCACCTAGAGGTTGTGGACATCACCCCAAACACAGAGGCAGATCCTGCTTCTTCCCACCTGGAGCTTGTGGACATCACCCCTAACACAGAGGCAGACCCGGCTTCTTTCCACCTAGTTGTTGTGGACATAACCTTTAACACAGAGGCAGACCCGGCTTATTCCCAGCTGGAAGTTGTGGAAATCACCCCTAACATAGAGGCAGACCCGGCTTCTTCCCACCGTAAGGTTGTGGACATCACCCCTAATACAGAGGTAGACCCGGCTACTTCTCACCTGGAGGTTGTGGAAATCACCCCTAACAAAGAGGCAGAACCCGTCTCTTCCCACTTGGAGATTGTGTTCGTCACACCTAACACAGAGGCAGAACCCGTCTCGTCCCACTTGGAAGTTGTGGACATCACCCCTTACACAGAGGCAGACCCGGCTTCTACCCACCTGAAGGTTGTGGACATCACCCCTAACACAGAGGCAGATCCGGCTTGTTCTCAGCTGGAGGTTTTGGACCTCACCCCTAACACAGATAAATACCCTGCTTCTTCACTCTTGGAGGTTGCGGACGTCACACCTGAAGAAAAGCCTCTCATGGTGGCCGTCTACGCCACTCTGCCATCTGACATCCAAGCAGGTGAGTAAGACTTATAGAAAGCACTCTGACAGGTGCCGTTCATCATGATAACATGTAAAGTGTTGGTCCCATGTTTCATGAGCTGAAATAAAAGATCCCATTCAACTGGCCAGTGTTTAGAACCTACGGTTTGCATTTATTTACATTCTGCCCCACTTTTGTCCCTTTCCAGAGGATGTTGCTGTGGTCACCCTGGACGTCACCCCACACGTCACCAAGGAGGTGACCCTGGATGTTCCATGCAGGGCGAGGAAAGGGGCAGTCCGGCGTTTTTTTTGCAGGCTTTGGAGGGCAGTGTGCTGCTGCGCTTGCCACAAGGAAGAGGAGGAACAATATTAATTATTCATTAGACCAGAAACAGGATTGAACCATAGACCATTAAATTCTTTGCATTATAGTTGCCTTCAATTCTGATTTTCTTCTGTTTAATTCTTAATTAATTTCAGAACATTTCTCTAAACTTTGTGGAGTAGGTTGTATAAATAAGTGGGAAACATCCCAATCCCAATTTTAATGCTTTTAATAATTAACTTATTACATTTTTTTTAGATGTATTATTTGACAAAAAAGTGGAGGGCGCGACCAAAAAACTTTAATCATCATAGAAAACTCTTGCTCACTATGAAAAATGCATTGTTTTATTTAAGCAAAGTTAAAAGATGAACGTTTCCGCCTAGTCTATGACGATATGCAAGTTGTGTTTGCCCAGTTAAAGGGGGACCCAGACTCACCCTGGTTCTTGAGGGTTGCAGACACTGAATAATTATCATTTGAAATAAATGGCACTTTTCAAGTCTTGACTAAAAATCTTTAATGAATATGAATTTAAATACAATTGACTTGAGGATCAGAGCAGGCAGACTGACTGGCTTGCCCTGAAGGCCCTCTACCTCTACCTCTGTGTGGTTAATCTCAGCCAAGAGGTTGTATGGGTTGTCTGTCTCTCTCTGGGTGTGAATCACTATCACTATGACCTCTCGCTCCGCCTGCCCGTTGGCCTGATCACAGGAGCAGGGGTGATGGCATTCGGGGTAACCTCCTCCTCTCCTGTATCTAACCCATCTTTCTGGCTATGAGTTCGACTGAGGTCACTCGTTCTCTCTCCCAGGGTGTTGGATAGTTTCTCCTCCTCTGTGTCTTGTGTATTTTCTACATTGTAGAATAATAGTGAAGTCTTCAAAACTATTAAATAACACATATGGCATCATGTAGTAACCAAAAACGTGTTACACATATCAAAATATATTTCAGATTTGAGATTCTTCAAAGTAGCCACCCTTTGCCTTGAAATGTTCTGAGACCAGGTTGCGCTTTCACCTCCCTCGGTAAGAGGGGAATAAGGCAACCTCAGAGTTACATCCAAGGATACTTTATTGACACACACGGATGAAATGGACATGGAAAGGTAGTGGAATGATAGTGGTCCTGTAATGGACAGATAACAGGGGTAATGAATATGCACAATAACTGATAGCACAAGTAGAGCAACAACGCTATTAACAAAGGAAGGGCTGTATTAATGGCATAATGCTACCTGCGGAGTATTACACAACACAGTAAAACACAGAGAGGCAACTTACAATAGGCAATGGTAGTAACTATAAAGAACAACAAGCAAGAATGATATACATGTTACAAACTCACTTTGTGCACGTACACTATCCCACGGTATCTCTGTGCATTCAAATTGTCATCGATAAAATGCAATTGTGTTCATTGTCCGTAGCTTATGCCTGCCCATACCATAACCCCACTGCCACCATGGAGCATTCACAACGTTGACATCAGCCAACAGCTCGCCCATACGCTGCTTTACAAGTGGTCTGAAGTCGTGAGGCCAGTTAGAAGTACTGCCAAATTCTCTAAAGCCGCCTTGGCTTATGGTTGAGAAATTAACATAAACGTATCTGGCAACAGCTCTGGTGGACATTCCTGCAGTCTGTAAGCCAATTGCACGCTGCCTCAAAACTTGAAACATCTGTGCATTGTGTTGTGTGACAAAACTGCACATTTTAGAGTGGCATTTTATTGTCCTCAGCACAAGGTGCACCTGTGTAATTATCATGCTGTTTAATCAGCTTCTTGATATGCCATATTTGTCAGGTGGATGGATTATCTTGGCAAAGGAGAAATGCTTGCTTACAGGGATGTAAACAAATGTGTGTACACAATTTGAGAGAAATAAGCTTTTTGTGCAAATGGAACATTTCTGGGATTTTTATTTCAGCTCATGAAACATGGGACCAACACTTTACATGTTGCGTTTATATTTTTGTTCAGTGTAGTTATTAGGTTGGGAGATTGGGATCCTATCTGGGCTAGCTAAAGCCAACTTCATGGTTAGTAGTATGACAGAGAAAATATAACAAGACAAATTTAAACATCACAAATCTGAGGGGGCAAGTGACCCTGTGCCCCCTTTGGGCATGACGTCTCTGCTATCAACCACATCATTCTGTCTCCGTGAATATTCAAAACAGACACATTCATTAAGGTCTGGTACTGGTCCTACCATATAGATCAGGGATGGACAATTCCAGTCCTTGGGGGTCGGAGGGGTGTCACACTTTTTCCCCATCCCTAGCAAACACAGATGATTAAACTTATTGCATTCTAAACTGAAACCCATGAGCACTTGATTATTAGAGTCAAACGTGTTAGCTGGGGCTGGGGAAAAAGTGTAACACCAATCAGGTCCCGAGGACTGGAGTTGCCCATCCCTGATATAGATGCTCTGTTTGCACGCATCGAGGGATGTGGTGACAGTGGAGACAAGGGAACACACATAAACAGCTTTGTCCTTTTAGAAAGTCATCATAATCCTTACATAAATATGATATGTATGCAAGAAATGCAGAGCCACTTCCAAAAACATATTGACAGAGTCTAGTATCTAGTAATCTAATCAATTCGTTTTCAACCCCTTTGTTATGGCAAGTGTAAATAAGCTCAGGAGTAAAAATGTGCTTAACAAGTCACATAATCAGTTAGATGTACTCACTATGTGTGCAATAATAGTGATTTTTGAACGAATACATAATCTCTGTACCCCACACATGCAATGATCTATTAGGTCCCTCAGTCGAGCAGTGAATTTCAAACATAGATTCAACCATGAAGACCAGGGAGGTTTTCCAATGCCTCGCAAAGAAGGGCACCTTTTGGTAGATGGGTACAAATAAAGCAGACATTGAA
Organism: Coregonus lavaretus; assembly: GCF_964263955.1. Taxonomy (NCBI): domain Eukaryota; kingdom Metazoa; phylum Chordata; class Actinopteri; order Salmoniformes; family Salmonidae; genus Coregonus; species Coregonus lavaretus. Next base: position 58,145 of record NW_028164363.1, on the reverse strand, counting down.
TATTCCTTTGAGCATGGTGAAGTTATTAATTATGCTTTGGATGGTGTATCAATACACCCAGTCACCACAAAAATACAGGTGTCCATCCTAACTCAGCTGCCAGAGAGGAAGGAAAACGCTCAGGGATTTCACCATGAGGCCAATTGTGACTTTAAAACAGTTAGAAAGTTTAATGCTTTGATAGGAGAAAACTGAGGATGAATCATCAACATTGTAGTTACTCCACAATACTAACCTAATTGACAGAGTATGCACTCACTAACTGTAAGTCGCTCTGGATAAGAGCGTCTGCTAAATGACTAAAATGTAAATGTAAAAGAAGGAAACCTGTACATGCATTGTGTTTGCAATAAGGCACTAAAGTAAAACTGCAAATAATGTGGCAAAGAAATGAACTTAATGCCCTGAATACAAAGCCTAATGTTTGGGGCAAATCCAACACAACACATCACTGAGTACCACTCTTCATATTTCCAAGCATGGTGGTGGCTGCATCATGTTATGGGTATGCATGTCATTGGCAAGGACTAGATACTTTTTTAGGATAAAAATAAACGGCATAGAGCTAAGTACAGGCAGATTCCTAGAGGAAAACCTGGTTCAGTCTGCTTTCCAACAGACACTGGGAGACAAATTCCCTCTTCAGCAGGACAATAACCTAAAACACAAGGCCAAATATTCACTGGAGTTGCTTACCAAGACGACATTGAATGTTTCTGAGTGGCTTAGTTACAGTTTTGACTTAATTCGGCTTGAAAACCTATGGCAAAAAAAAAATGTCTGTCTATATATAGTATAATGCATATATTTTACAATCCAGTTGTGCAAAGCTCTTGGAGATTTATCAAGTAAGACACAGCTTTAATCGACTCAGGGGTGGGAATACTTATGTAAATGAGATATTTCTGTATGTAATTTCCAATACATTTGCAAAAATTTCAAAAGCGTGTTTTCAATTTGTCATTATGGGGTATTGTGTGTAGCTGCGTGAGAGAAAATGTTATAATTGAATCCATTTTGAATTCAGGCTGTAAGAAAGCAACATGTGGAATAAGTTAAGGGGTATGAATACTTTCTGAATGCACTGTATATCTGCAAGAAAGTGATAAATAAGTGACTGTTTGAAAGGGGGTCATATAATGTCACGCTCGTCTACGAGAGAGGACCAATGCGCAGCGTTGAAGGTGAACATAATATATATTTATTAACTGATCAACACGATCAAAACAATAACCAACGATGCGTGACGTCTAAGGTTACAACACGAACAAACCTTAACGGAACAAGAAACCACAACACAAAGTGAAAAGACCGATAGTTAAATATGGCTCCCAGTCAGAGACAACCAGCTGACACTCGTTGCCTCTGATTGGGAGTCACTCAGGCCAACATAGATATACAAACATAGACTTACACACCCTGGCTCAACATAACATAGTCCCCAGAGCCAGGGCGTGACATATAAACATTGCCTTATTTATATTTTTACATATAACATAAAGTTAATTTTGTCTGAAATAGTCATGCTAAAATGGGCGTCGTTTCTCAGACCAAATTTCCATTCTGGCTCAAACAAAGCAATCGGATCATGCTCCAGTCAAAAACAGCTATAGGGAATGCCTATACATTGTCCAATCTCCTTCCACACATTGATTTCATCTTATTCAGAAAAAAACAAACTTGAAATTAAGTGTTGTTTCAGTGTCTTGTTGCAGGTTGTGCAATGTTCAAAAGTGTGTGAGAGAAAAAGCATTAACTTGTGTGTGTGGTGTCAAGTGTGGATGGTCCTATGTATGCAAATAGCCGAGATTGGATATTTCAGCACCATGGACAGCAGCGACATTGGGATAGCGAGATCTGTAATTCAGCAACACATGACACTGGATAGTGGCTGTCTCAGGTGAAGTTGGCATTGGGAAAATCCCATCTAATGGGAAACGAGGCATAGGAGGCAAAAAGACTGAAGGAGAAGACTCCCACAGGAACTCTTGGCTTAACTGTTCTGTCACATTCATTTCAAATGTTACATTTTTCGATTTGTAAATAAAAGGGAACACATCTGCAAATAATGTAAACTGACTTTTCTAACTACACTGTACAGCTTTAGTGTGTCTGTGTGTCATAGGTACAACTGCAAGCAATTCTCTTCTCAAATCCTTCTCAAATGTCTGTTTAATGTGAGAAATAAAATAAATGAAAACAATAAAATGAAAAACAACTGTTAGACTAATGATTAACTAACTAAGGCTCCTCTGTCCTCCACTCGTTACCTGTATTAATGGAACCTGTTTGAACTTGTTATCAGTATAAAAGACACCTGTCCACAACCTCAAACAGTCACACTCCAAACTCCACTATGGCCAAGACCAAAGAGCTGTCAAAGGACACCAGAAACAAAATTGTAGACCTGCACCAGGCTGGGAAGACTGAATCTGCAATAGGTAAGCAGCTTGGTTTGAAGAAATCAACTGTGGGAGCAATTATTAGGAAATGGAAGACATACAAGACCACTGATAATCTCCCTCGATATGGGGCTCCACGCAAGATCTCACCCCGTGGGGTCAAAATGATCACAAGAACGGTGAGCAAAAATCCCAGAACCACACGGGGGGACCTAGTGAATGACCTGCAGAGAGCTGGGACCAAAGTAACAAAGCCTACCATCAGTAACACACTACGCCGCCAGGGACTCAAATCCTGCAGTGCGAGATGTGTCCCCCTGCTTAAGCCAGTACATATCCAGGCCCGTCTGAAGTTTGCTAGAGTGCATTTGGATGATCCAGAAGAGGATTGGGAGAATGTCATATGGTCAGATGAAACCAAAATATAACTTTTTGGTAAAAACTCAACTCGTCGTGTTTGGAGGACAAAGAATGCTGAGTTGCATCCAAAGAACACCATACCTACTGTGAAGCATGGGGGTGGAAACATCATGCTTTGGGGCTGTTTTTCTGCAAAGGGACCAGGACGACTGATCCGTGTAAAGGAAAGAATGAATGGGGCCATGTATCGTGAGATTTTGAGTGAAAACCTCCTTCCATCAGCAAGGGCATTGAAGATGAAACGTGGCTGGGTCTTTCAGCATGACAATGATCCCAAACACACCGCCTGGGCAACGAAGGAGTGGCTTCGTAAGAAGCATTTCAAGGTCCTGGAGTGGCCTAGCCAGTCTCCAGATCTCAACCCCATAGAAAATCTTTGGAGGGAGTTGAAAGTCCGTGTTGCCCAGCGACAGCCCCAAAACATCACTGCTCTAGAGGAGATCTGCATGGAGGAATGGGCCAAAATACCAGCAACAGTGTGTGAAAACCTTGTGAAGACTTACAGAAAACGTTTGACCTGTGTCATTGCCAACAAAGGGTATATAACAAAGTATTGAGAAACTTTTGTTATTGACCAAATACTTATTTTCCACCATAATTTTTCTCATTTTGTCTGTCATAGTTGACGTGTACCTATGATGAAAATTACAGGCCTCTCTCATCTTTTTAAGTGGGAGAACTTGCACAATTGGTGGCTGACTAAATACTTTTTTTCCCCACTGTACATACATACATATACACATACACATATATATATACATACATATATACACATACACATATATACATACATATACTGTGACACTCTGGCTCCGGGACTTTTGTATTTGAGCCAGGGTGTATTTGTTTTGTGGGGTTTTGTTGTGGGGTTTTGTTGTATAGGGTGTATTCGTTTGGTTGTGTTTTGGGTGAGTTAATTGTGGTGTCGTGTGACTCCCAATCGGAGGTAACGAGTGTCAGCTGTCGGCTCGTTATCTCTGATTGGGAGCCATATTTAAACTGTTTGTGTTCTCATGAGGGTTGTGGGTTTTTGTTCCGTTTTCAGTATTTGTACTGTTGGACTTCACATTCGTCGCTTTGGTTTGTTGTTTTTGGTTGCTTTAAGTAAATAAAGTCAACATGTTCTTTTCACTCGCTGCGCCTTGGTCTCCTTCACTCCTCGACGAACGTGACAGAAAAACCCACCATAAAAGGACCAAGCAGCGTGTCAAGCGGCAACAGGATTTATGGACGCCTATCAAGGATTCATGGACATGGGAGGAGATTCTGGATGGAAAGGGTCCTTGGGCACAACCGGGAGAATATCGCCGCCCTCGTGAAGAGCTGGAGGCAGCTAAAGCCGAGAGGAGGCGGTATGAGGAGGCAGCACGGAGTCAAGGCTGGAAGCCCGTGGGTACTACCCAAAAATTTCTTGGGGGGGGGCTAAAAGGGAGTGTGGCGAAATCAGGTAGGAGACCTGCGCCTACTCCCTGGACTTACCGTGGAGAGCGAGAGTACGGGCAGACACCGTGTTACGCAGTAGAGCGCATGGTGTCTCCTGTACGCAGGCATAGCCCGGTTCGGTACATTCCAGCTTCACGTATCGGCCGGGCTAGATTGAGCGTTGAGCCGGATGTCATGAAGCCGGCCCAACGCATCTGGCCACCAGTGCGTCTCCTCGGGCCGGCTTACATGGCACCAGCCTTACGCATGGTGTCCCCGGTTCGCCCACATAGGCCGGTGCGGGTTATTCCACCTCCCCGTACTGGTCGGGCGACGGGGAGCATCAACCCGGGTAAGGTTGGGCAGGCTCAGTGCTCAAGGGGGCCAGTAAGCCTGCACGGTCCGGTATTTCCGGCGCCACCTCCCCGCTCCAGCCCAGTACCACCAGTGCCTACACCACGCACTAGGCTTCCTGTACGTCTGCAGAGCCCTGTGTCTCCTCCACGCACTAGCTGTATGGTGCGTGTCTCCAGCCTTTTCCCACCAGTGCCTACACCACGCACCAAGCCTCCTGTGTGTCCCCCGAGCCCTGTGCGTCCTGTTGCTGCTCTCCGCACTAGGCCTTATGTGAGTCCCCAGGGTCCAGCATGCCCTGTTCCGGCTCTCCGCACTAGGCTTTATGTGCGTTCCCAGGGTCCAGCATGCCCTGTTGCTTCTCTCCGCACTAGGCCTTATGTGAGTCCCCAGGGTCCAGCATGCCCTGTTCCGGCTCTCCGCACTAGCCCTTATGTGCGTCCCCAGGGTCCAGCATGCCCTGTTGCTGCTCTCCGCACTAGGCCTTATGTGAGTCCCCAGGGTCCAGCATGCCCTGTTCCGGCTCTCCGCACTAGGCTTTATGTGCGTTCCCAGGGTCCAGCATGCCCTGTTGCTTCTCCCCGCACTAGCCCGGAGATGCGTGTCCTCAGCCCGGTACCTCCAGTTCCGGCACCACGCATCAGGCCTACGGTGCGCCTCAGACGGCCAGAGTCTGCCGTCTGCCCTACGGGGCCTGAACTGCCCGTCTGCCCAAAGGCGCTTAAGCCGCCCGTCTGCCATGAGCCGTCAGAGCCGTCCGCCAGACCGGAGCCGCTAGAGCCTTCCGCCAGACAGGATCAGCCAGAGCCTTCCGCCAGACAGGATCAGCCAGAGCCTTCCGCCGGCCATGAGCAGCCAGATCCGTCAGCCAGCCATGAGCAGCCAGATCCTTCAGCCAGCCATGAGCAGCCAGATCCGTCGGCCAGCCACGAGCAGCCAGATCCGTCGGCCAGCCATGAGCAGCCAGATCCGTCAGCCAGCCATGAGCAGCCAGATCCGTCAGCCAGCCATGAGCAGCCAGATCCGTCAGCCAGCCATGAGCAGCCAGATCTTTCAGCCAGCCATGAGCCGTCCAGCCAGGATCCGCCAGAGCCGTCCAGCCAGGATCCGCCAGAGCCAGCCAGCCAGGATCCGCCATCGAGTCCGGGGCTGTCCCTTAGCCCGATGCTGTCCCTTAGTCCGGTGCTGCCCCTTAGCCAGGTGCTGTCCCTTAGCCCGGTGCTGCCCCTAAATCCAGGTGGGGTAAGTTGGAGGGTGGTCATGTGGAGGAGGCTATGGAAGCGGGTGGTGACTAAGGTGGGGTGGGGACCACGACCAGGGCCAGAACCGCCACCGTGGACAGACGCCCACCCAGACCCTCCCCTAGACTGTATGCTGGTGCGCCCGGAGTGCGCACCTTTAGGGGGGGGTACTGTGACACTCTGGCTCCGGGACTTTTGTATTTGAGCCAGGGTGTATTTGTTTTGTGGGGTTTTGTTGTGGGGTTTTGTTGTATAGGGTGTATTCGTTTGGTTGTGTTTTGGGTGAGTTAATTGTGGTGTCGTGTGACTCCCAATCGGAGGTAACGAGTGTCAGCTGTCGGCTCGTTATCTCTGATTGGGAGCCATATTTAAACTGTTTGTGTTCTCATGAGGGTTGTGGGTTTTTGTTCCGTTTTCAGTATTTGTACTGTTGGACTTCACATTCGTCGCTTTGGTTTGTTGTTTTTGGTTGCTTTAAGTAAATAAAGTCAACATGTTCTTTTCACTCGCTGCGCCTTGGTCTCCTTCACTCCTCGACGAACGTGACATATACACATACACACACACACACCATTACACATCACTATTATTAAAATACCAGTGGCATTAAAATAAAGGATAGTTGTAAACAAATTAATAAGAATGGCCCAAAAAATAAGTACAAAGCAATCTGCAACCCTGTGTCTGTGTGTGTGCGTGTGTGCGTGCGTGTGAATGAAAGGGTCTGTTTATCCCAGTAGTATGCATATTAGATGCAGTAGTTGGCGCACCACTCCAATCTCTGATAGTTCTAGGTGTCTTTTGCCAGAGGTTACCTCAGCATATGTAGGCTGATGATCTGAATGATACATGGTGTGGACTGCATCATGTGGTGTACTTCTCTGAAGGACAGTGTTCTGCCCGACCCTGGAGTAGTGGGCAGTGCTGTGTTGTGATGGGCCAGGTCTAGTAGAGCTGTGTTGTGATGGGCCGGGTCTAGTAGAGCTGTGTTGTGATGGGCCAGGTCTAGTAGAGCTGTGTTGTGATGGGACGGGTCTGGTCGTGCTGTCCTGAGGCGGGTCTGGTCTGGTAAATCTGTGCTGTGTTGGGCCTGGTCTTGTAGAGCTGTGCTGTAATAAGCCGTGTCTGGCTATTCTCTCTTGGGGATGGTGGGGGTACTGTTGTTTCAGAAGGTGGGGCGGGGGGAGGGGGGGGGGCTCTGTTGCTGAGGTGATGGGTGTGTGGGTCCCTGCCAAGTGTTGCATCCTTTAGGTCTTTGGCAAAGGTTCTGATACTGTCCTGATCAAGATGTACATTATCGTATAAATGTTCACATGTCAGAGTGGGGTGGTGAGCCGTTGAGCAGTGAGGCACAGTCCACAGTGATCTGTTGATTTATTTTTTCGATCAACTTTCCTGGGAAGTGTGGATGATGACGTTGTCGGGGGTGTCAATCCTGGTCTGACTGAGTAGCTGCATTGCACTCTCAGTTGTAGGACACCAGAACTTATACACCTGGTGTCTAGGGAATAATCTTTCCTGGACTAAGAACTTCCCATTTGAATCAATAATGATTGCAGTTGTGGGTGACTGTCTGGGTGGAGCAGACTGGGAGACTGGTATTCTGACCTGGGCTGGAGCAGACTGGGAGACTGGTATTCTGACCTGGGCTGGAGCAGACTGGGAGGCTGGTTGGCTGACCTGGGCTGGAGCAGACTGGGTGGCTGGTTGGCTGACCTGGGTTGGAGCAGACTGGTTTGCTGGTTGGCTGACCTGGGTTGGAGCACACTGTGCTGGAGCAGACTGGGAAGCAGGTAGGCTGACCTGGGCTAGAGCAGAGTGGGATGCTGGTTGGCTGATCTGGACTGGAGCAGACTGGTAGGCGGGTGCAGTGTCATCAGGCTGTGTGGTGGAGGCCATGCTGGTCTCAGGTTCTGCTTGTGTTGTACCAGGCTGGTGGACATGTTCTCTAGATGCAGAGGACATATTGACTAGCTGCTGGTTGAGGGTCTCAATGTACCTCTCTCTTTGTTCTAGCTCCTTTCTTGTTGTGCTCAGATGGTCTCTGAGGTCATCATTTGTCTGATTGAACTGTTTCATCTCTTCTTTTAGTTTCTGGACAGTGTCCTCCTCCCTCTCTTTGAATTATATGACCTCTGCTTCAATTAGAGAGAGGGTGTTGTGGAAACATTGCATAGCAGGTGTTCTTGGTGTCGTAGGCATGTCCTTGGCTTTGTCTGCTGCAGGTGAGGTAGGTAGAGGGACACTGAGGGCTTCTTGCTGTGTCACAGAGACCGTTGGGGCCTGCTTTTCTCCATCTCCCTCATTGACTTTTTCCTCAGTTTCTGAGATGAGTTTAGCTTCTGCTTTTAGGGTAGCAAACATATTCTCAAAATCCTGGAGGCTTGAATCATTGCCTTGTATCAATACAGTTCCATTATTATATAAGTTTACTGTTTAATACGTGTTGCTCTTGTCAGCTTCTTCAAAAATGCTGATCTGACATCCTTGGCTGATGCCTCTCTTTTTTGAGAAAGGGAAATAGTTGCAAATAACCCTTTTTCATATGTGCCCTTGTTTGGTATTAAATATTACATTTGCTCTTGTTTTGCAACTGGTAAGATCTGCAAACAGGCATTCATGGTTCTGTTCCATCATCAAACCTTTGAAACTTTTCTTAGCTTTCTCCGTCTGGATGTCTGGTGGGTAAACAATTTCACACAATGTTGCAATAGAAGCGTTGTTTCTTGTATTATTCTCTCTTGTGTCTTTTAGAGGACTGTTTTACTTTGATGTCATTTGTCTTCTGCCCTTATTTTGTCTTATTTTGTCTTTCTTTTCTTCAGTTAACTAGATATTCTTTGTTAGCTAGCTAGCTTCTTCCAGGAGAGTCCCTAGCAACTGCTTAGCAACTGGTAAACAATTCAGCTAGCTAAGATAACTACAGTTTTATGAAAAATAGTTACTTTTTCAAAAGCCTTTCTTCTTTGTTTGTTGCTTGTTTTGTCTCTTATTCAGTCTTGCAGTTTTCTTTTGGTTTTTTTCCGATGTACTTCACTCTAAAAACTCATTTTTTCATTAGCTGCTGCTCTATTTGAAATTTTTTGAATAGTATCTCTCTCTCTCTCTCTTGCCATCTCTCTCTCTCTCTCTCCCTCTCCCTCTCCCTCTCCCTCTCCCTCTCCCTCTCCCTCTCCCCCTCTCTCTCTCTCTCTCTCTCTCTCTCTCTCTCTCTCTCTCAATCGCCATCTCTCTCTCTCTTTCTCTCTTTCTCTCTCTCTCGCCATCTCTCTCTCTCTCTCTCTCTCTTTTTCTCTCTCTCTCTCTCTGTCTCTCTCTCCAGTCTCTATCTCTCCAGTCTCTCTCTCTCTCTCTCTCTCTCTCTAGAGACTGGAGAGAGATAGACTGGAGAGAGATAGACTGGAGAGAGATAGAGTGAGAGAGAGAGAGAGAGAGAGAGAGAGAGAGAGAGAGAGAGAGAGAGAGAGAGAGAGAGATACTATCTTACTCAAACTTGATCTTTATCCATAGATTACACATTGATTTTGGATTTTAGATTAATCCATAGATTAAAGTCCATACCAGACAATAGAATGGTTCAAGAGTGCGTCTGTTCATACCACTAAACTGTTTAATGAGCACTAGGTGGCAGTGTTTCATCGTGTTTGTTTGTAATATAGTGTGTGTTACAGTTTTTTTTTGTTTTATTTCACCTTTATTTAACCAGGTAAGCCAGTTGAGAACAAGTTCTCATTTACAACTGCGACCTGGCCAAGATAAAGCAAAGCAGTGCGGGTGCCACAGGGTTCAATTCTTGGGCCGACACTTTTCTCCGTGTATATCAATGATGTCGCTCTTGCTGCTGGTGACTCTCAGATCCACCTCTACGCAGACGACACCATTTTGTATACATCTGGCCCTTCATTGGACACTGTGTTAACAAACCTCCAAACGAGCTTCAATGCCATACAACAATCCTTCAGTAGCCTTCAACTGCTCTTAAACACTAGTAAAACTAAATGCATGCTTTTCAATCGAACGCTGCTAGCACCCGCCCACCCGACTAGAATCACCACTCTCGACGGGTCTGACCTAGAGTATGTGGACAACTACAAATACCTAGGTGTCTGGTTAGACTGTAAACTCAACTTCCAGACTCACATAAAGAATCTCCAATCCAAAGTTAAATCTAGGATCGGCTTCCTATTTCGCAACAAAGCCTCCTTCACTCATGCTGCCAAACATGCCCTCGTAAAACTGACTATCCTACCGATCCTTGACTTCGGCGATGTCATTTATAAAATAGCCTCCAACACTCTACTCAGCAAATTGGATGTAGTCTATCACAGTGCCATCCGTTTTGTCTCCAAAGCCCCATACACTACCCACCACTGTGACCTGTACGCTCTTGTTGGCTGGTCCTCACTACATGTTCGTCGTCAAACCCACTGGCTCCAGGCCATCTATAAATCACTGCTAGGCAAATCCCCGCCTTATCTTAGCTCATTGGTCACCATAGCAGCACCCACCCGTAGTCTGCGCTCCAGCAGGTATATCTCACTGGTCATTCCCAAAGCCAACACCTCCTTTGGCCGCCATTCCTTCCAGTTCTCTGCTGCCAATGACTGGAACGAATTGCAAAAATCTCTGAAGCTGGAGACTCTTATCTCCCTCAACAACTTTAAGCATCAGTTGTCAGAGCACCTTACCGATCACTGCACCTGTACACAGCCCATCTGAAATTAGCCCACCCAACTACCTCATCCCTATATTGTTATTTAATTTGCTCTTTTGCACCCCATTATCTCTATTTGCACATAATCTCTTGCACATCTAGCATTCCAGTGTTAATACTATTGTAATTATTCTGCACTATAGCCTATTTATTGCCTTACCTCCATAACTTGCTACATTTGCACACACTGTATATATATTTTCTGTTGTATCTCTGACTTTATGTTTTTTTTACCCCATATGTAACTCTGTGTTGTCTTTTGTTGCACTACTTTGCTTTGTCTTGGCCAGGTCACAGTTGTAAATGAGAACCTGTTCTCAACTGGTTTACCTGGTTAAATAAAGGTGAAATAAAAAAAAAAAAAAAAAAAAAAAAAGTTGAGAACAAGTTCTCATTTACAACTGCGACCTGGCCAAGATAAAGCAAAGCAGTGCGATAAAAACAACAACAACACAGAGTTACATATGGGATAAACAAAATGTACAGTCAATAACACAATAGAAAATCTATATACAGTGTGTGCAAATGTAGTAAGTTATGGAGGTAAGGCAATAAATAGGCCATAGTGCAAAATAATTACAATTTAGTATTAACACTGGAGTGATAGATGTGCAGAAGATGATGTCAGTTACTTGTTGCCTGTCCAAAATTGTAATCAGTAACGTAACTTTTGGATTACCCAAACTCAGTAATGTAATCTGATTACTTTCAGTTACATTTTGATTACTGTCCCCTTAAGAGGCATTAGAAGAACACAAAAAGGATCCATCTAACGCATTTGGTGTGTCATCATAGTGGTCTCTGATTGGTGGTCATCATTTGGTGTGTCATCATAGTGGTCTCTGATTGGTGGTCATCATTTGGTGTGTCATCATAGTGGTCTCTGATTGGTGGTCATCATTTGGTGTGTCATCATAGTGGTCTCTGATTGGTGGTCATCATTTGGTGTGTCATCATAGTGGTCTCTGATTGGTGGTCATCATTTGGTGTGTCATCATAGTGGTCTCTGATTGGTGGTCATCATTTGGTGTGTCATCATAGAGGTCTCTGATTGGTGGTCATCATTTGGTGTGTCATCATAGAGGTCTCTGATTGGTGGTCATCATTTGTTGTGTCATCATAGTGGTCTCTGACTGGTGGTCCGTCCGTCCGTCCGTCCGTCCGTCCGCCCGCCCGCCCGCCCGCCCGCCCGTCCGTCCGCCCGTCCGTCCGTCCGTCCGTCCGTCCGTGCGTGCGTGCGTGCGTGCGTGCGTGTGTGTTTAACACTCTGCACCCTCAGCAGTAAAGTGAAATATTATGACTCCAGTTCTGAGAAGATGAGACTTTGTATCCCAGAGCTGATGTCTTTACAATATCCCTCCTGTCATCTGTCTGACATCACTTTCAATTTCCTTTTCAGTCTTTTTGTAGTGTAGTCCTATTCTATTACCCCAGTGATATCTGAGACGTGCTGAGAGCTAGTCACATAGTAAAGGAGACATACAGTTGAAGTCGGAAGTTGACATACACTTAGGTTGGAGTCATTAAAACTCGTTTTTCAACAACTCCACAAATTTCATGTTAACAAACTATAGTTTTGGCAAGTCGGTTAGGACATCTAATTTGTGCATGACACAAGTAATTTTTCCAACAATTGTTTACAGACTGATTATTTCACTTATAATTCACTGTATCACAATTCCAGTTGGTCAGAAGTTTACATACACTAAGTTGATTGTGCCTTTAAACAGCTTGGAAAATTCCAGAAAATGGCTTTAGACGCTTCTGATAGGCTAATTGACATTGTTTGAGTCCATTGGAGGTGTACCTGTGGATATATTTCCAGGCCTACCTTCAAACTCTGTGCCACTTTGCTTGACATCATGGGAAAATCAAAAGAAATCAGCCAAGACCTCAAAAAAAAAATGTGTAGACGTACACAAGTATGGTTCATCCTTGGGAGCAATTTCCAAACATCTGAAGGTACCACGTTCATCTGTACAAACAATAGTACGTAAGTATAAACACCATGGGACCACGCAGCCGTCATACCGCTCAGGAAGGAGACGCGTTCTGTCTCCTAGAGATGAACGTACTTTGGTGCGAAAAATGCAAATAAATCCCAGAACAACAGTAAAGGACCTTGTGAAGATGCTGGAGGAAACAGGTACAAAAGGTACTGAAAGGTCAATCAGCAAGGAAGAAGCCACTGCTCCAAAACCGCCATAGAAAAGCCAGACTACGGTTTGCAACTGCATATGGGGACAAAGATCGTACTTTTTGGAGAAATGTCCTCTGGTCTGATGAAACAAAAATAGAACTGTTTGGCCATAATGACCATTGTTATGTTTGGAGGAAAAAGGGGGTTGCTTGCAAGTCGAAGATCACCCTCCCAACCGTGAAGCACGGGGGTGGCAGCATCATGCTGTGGGGGTGATTTTCCAAGCTGTTTAAAGGCATCTGGGGAGATGGCGCCGGAGAAGATGGCTGCCGTTTTACAGCCCTCTAACCAATTGTACTATAATGTGTGTTTTTTCGCGTTATTTGTAATTTATTCTGTACATAATGTTTCTGTCATCGTCTCTTATAACCAGAAAGAGCTTCTGGATATCAGGATAGCGATTACTCACCTCATATTGGACGAAGATTTTTTCTTCAACGAGTCGGACGCGAAGGATATCCTACAGACACCCGACAAGGACCAAATCCCCGTCATTCGCAGGAGAAAGAGACGGAGATATCGTGGACGTAGGTCAGGGTGCCTTGTAAGAATCCGACGGCGAGCAAGTAAACTGCCTCTTCAATCAATCCTATTAGCCAATGTTCAATCATTTGAAAATAAATTAGAAGACCTACGATTACGGTTATCCTACCAACGGGACATTAAAAACTGTAATATCTTATGTTTCACCAAGTTGTGGCTGAACGACGACATGGACAACATACAGCTGACGGGATATACGCTACATCGGCAGGAAAGAGCGGCTGACTCCGGTAAGACAAGGGGTGGCGGTCTGTGTATATTTGTAAACAACAGCTGGTGCACAAAATCAAATACTAAGGAAGTCTTGAGGTTTTGCTTGCAAACGCCATGCTCTATCAACTGAGCTACATCCCTGCCGGCCATTCCCTCCCCTACCCTGGACGACGCTGGGCCAATTGTGCGTCGCCCATGAGTCTCCCGGTCGCGGCCGGCTGCGACAGAGCCTGGATTCATAGAAAGTGTTACAAATGTTCTCCTGTCATCTTATAGGAGATCCATTCATGGATTTAGTTATGGCTTGAGAATGTGACTGGTCTACGGAGTTCTCCTTTATGTCTGTCTTTGTATGTGACAACAACTTTTCTGTATTATGTGTATTTCCACAATCAATAATCATAAACGGTACTTCACTATGAATACTTTTGACTATGTGGTTTGAAGTACTTTACCGTTATCTTGCACATACATGAAGACTACTATAGACAGAAATCAATGCAGTAATGTTTTATTAAATAAAGGCTCTGATTAAAATATAATATTAATAAAATCAGGCATTTGGCTAATTCTTCTTCCCAGAAGCTCCTCTGAATGGTTTGGAGATGGCTCTGGAGAGAGCGTGTAACACCCTGACTATGAGTGGGCGTTTACGGGACTGGGACTCCTGGGGAGCAGGGGCCGGTGTGGTTGTCAGGTCCTCCTTGGGAGGGGAAGTGGATGGAACCTCTGGAACCTCACACTCAGCATCTGTCATAAGAACATTTCATAATCAGAAAATGAATGTGTGTGTTTGTGTCTGTCCGTCTGCCTGCCTGTCCGTCTGCCTGCCTGCCTGCCTGCCTGTCTGCCTGCCTGTCCGTCTGCCTGCCTGTCCGTCTGCCTGCCTGCCTGTCTGTCTGTCTGCCTGCCCGTCCGTCTGCCTGTCCGTCTGTCTGCCTGTCTGCCTGTCTGTCTGTCTGTCTGCCTGCCTGTCCGTCTGCCTGCCTGTCCGTCTGCCTGTCTGTCTGTCTGTCTGCCTGTCTGTCTGTCTGTCTGTCTGTCTGTCTGTCTGTCTGTCTGTCTGTCTGTCTGTCTGTCTGTCTGTCTGTCTGTCTGTCTGTCTGTCTGTCTGTCTGCCTGTCCGTCTGCCTGCCTGCCTGCCTGTCTGTCTGTCTGCCTGCCTGTCCGTCTGCCTGTCTGTCCGTCGGTCTGCCTGTATCTGTTGTCACTGTTTTAACAAGCTTGTCATAGGGTGATACATCAATATGACATTATCGATGCTTATCACTTACCCTGTGAAATATGAGTCTCTCTGAGACGTTTGGTAGGCAGTGCATCCTGTTTAGGGTGGCTCTTCGGTTCCCCTTTTGTCTTGAACAGCTGTTGACAAAACACATCAGGACAACTGAGCCTGTGTAAAATACAGAGTGTGCATCCCAAAAGGCACCCTATTCGCTACGTAAGGCACTACTTTTGAAAAGGGCCCATAGAGCGCTGGTAAAAAGTAGTGCACTATATAGGGAATAGGGTGCCATTTGGGACATAGCCATTGATTCTCTCCCGTGTGTATTAGGATTGCATTACAGCGTCCTCACTCAACCTCCTAAAGACAATGACAACAGTTTTGTTCTAATGCTGAGAGACAATAGGGGTGTAGTGAATCTGTAGGGTAAAATTCAGCCCTGCCTTACAGATGTAATCTCAAAACACAGAGCACCCTACCTTAATCATGATCTTTGGAAACTTATGCATTTTCGGTAGGAAACGCCACTTCCTGTTCTTCTTAGTCTCTTCCCCTCTGGCAGAGGGAAGGCGGGCCATGCCGTCAGCCTTTACATCAGCCGGGCTAAGGCTCCTGGCAGGGAATTCCTCAGTAGCATTAAGGTCAGCTACAACACCATGAGTGATGTCACTTGTGGCATTGCTGGTGTCTGAGTGAGAAGAGCACGCTAGTGTGACCGACCTGTGTACAATAACTGGGAGAAGAGGACGCAGCCATTGAAGTCAGTCACTGCATCCCAAATGGCATTCTCTTCACTTTATAGTGCACTACTTTTGACCAGGACCCATAGGGTCTGGTCAAAAGTAGTGCACTAAATATGGAAGAAGGTGCCATTTTGGACACAACCAGTGAATTTTACATCATAAAACGCAATGTATTGAGCATCATGTTACAATTAAGTCCTATGCAGATGAAAAGAGGTACTTTCACTTACCATCCTCCATTGTAGACTTGGACACATAAGTCAGGCTGTCCATCACCACGTCTGTCATCAACTTGATGACCTGATCCAAAACCATTTCAGCTGATGGTGGCAAAGGCCTTCCCATACACTGCCCCAGGAGTCTCCTAACAGAAGTCTGGGCAAAGTTGTAAATGAGCTCTGAGGCATCGTCCTTTGACAGCTTCCTCAGGGCTGGTTTAGGCAGCGCTGGTTGAGAGAGGCTTCTGTGGCCAACCATGGATTGAAGCTGACGGTTTATGGTTATCTCCTGAATGAGACCATGGACCTTTGCGATCAGGTTGCCAGATGCACCTTGAAGGGCTTCAACTGACAGGAGCCTATCCAGATGTTCTTCTGCTGAAGTCATCTCTGGGTCGTCCGTCTTCAATGTGTCCATTATAGTTTTCACTATGATATTGGTGTCAGATATGTTTATTTCTTGTTGGCTCACAAGCATTGACCGTGAACCTGTCTCGTCCATTGCGATAGAGGTATGGGATTCTGTCCTTGTGATCTCATCGGCAGCGCTCATGTCAGGCAACTGGTCAAGGCTCTCCAGTACAGAGTCTAACATGTTAGTGGCTATCAGACACTCCTCACTTGCAATCTGCCCAACAGATGAACTCTCAGAGTTGGCCACTCTACACTTGATCACATTTAGGATCAAGCTGAGCGTCTTCTTTGCAGTTTTGCTAAAGCCTTCTTGGCTGACTGCCACTGTTACGTCTTTTAGAGCCACAAGAGGTTTGCAACTTTCACTCAATCCACTGCCGTGGAGAGGAGAGGCTCTCTTCAAACTGTTGTTGCTCACAACTGACATACTCCTGGTGGGCAGAGTGACATCCTCACTGCATGTGTCAATTACATGGTGGTCTGTTGAAGAGCCACTCGAAGACAGAAGGGTTTTAGACCTTTTAGCCAAACAGACTTTTGACAAAGGCTTCTCACTTCTCACAGACGGAGGGCGGCTCCTGTCCTCAACAAGAGCAGTGTCAGCGGACTTAGAACGTCTGAGTGTCTCCACAGGGGTGGAGTCCAGCACATATTTGGCTGTGGTGACTGACACTGGTGGAAAAGAGAAAAAGATGTTCAGTCTATCCTTTACTCTGTGGTACATGGTTTGAGCAGCATCCAATAAGTTGTCAAAGACAACTCTGGGTTTGAGCTGGAACTCCAGCTTTTTCTCTCCTAGTGGGAAGGAGTCTGCGTCGTCCACAGTGTACTGGGATACACTTTCAAGGTCTTGCATGATAATATTTACTATATCTTCGGCTGTAGAAACCGCATGGTGTGAGAAGGTGGTGCTAGGCATGCTCTGTAGCAAAGAATGGCTGGCTTTGCTAGCAGCTCTGAGAATGGTCTCATTCACAATGTGTTTGGCCTTAGCTCGGAACTCAGCACTGTGAAAGCTCTGGATAGAAATGTTAGAGGTTCTGCTGGCTGCACTAAGAGATCGCGTGAGTGTGGCAATCTCGGCTGACGTCACATCCCTCGAAATGGTGAGGTCCTCCAATTTCGAAATTATCGAGTCCAACTTCTGGTTGAAGTCGAAGGATGAATTTGACGTGCTCTCCCCAACGGAAGCGGAGCAGTTTTCCTTTGAAGTGTCCACCCTCAGCACCGAGATCACCTGTTTGATTACCCCTTTAGTGCAGGTGTCGAGGGTGAGCTGGTAGGCTGAGGCTGAGGACTTAGAAGGGGTCTTACTGTCTGTCTTCTGTACAGGAGACACTGCCAAAGTGGCCTCAGTTACAGGAGATTCCTGCACAGTGGCCTCAGTTACAAGTAGTCCAGTTGCAGAAAGCTCGATTTGCACAGGAGTATTTTTTCCCTCAGTGAGATGGTGGGAGGTGAACAGCTTCCTTAGTTTGTCCAGGGTTTTGGTATAAATCTTCTGGGAACTTGAACTCACTTCCACCCAGAACATTTTGCGACCTGATTTCGTACGCTTGGAGGCCTTATTGACCTCATATACCTCAAGCAGGTCGGAAATAATTCCACCAAAGAGATCAGAGGATGCCTCCTCAATATTCTCTGAGGAAACATGGACAGATAGGATTTCCGACAGTTTCCCACAAGTGTCGGTTTTATCCAGCGCAGCAGTATATGTCACAGCTGCATCCTGAATGACCTGAGTGATGCATTGCTCAGCTTTGACAATATACTCCTCCACTGGTTGACCATGGAGGATGTCAACTTTATCAGCAGGGAGCTCCTTCTGAATACTCACATTCTCCTCTGATGGGCATGGGTTGTTGAAGATAATGCTCTCAGTGACCATCTTAGAGGAGGCGAGAGATGAGTCGAGAAGCAGAGATCTGTATATTGTCGAGGTGGACATCTCTGGGTGCTTTATCACAGCAGCCACCTCCAAAATGGCCGACGGGCCCCGGAGGATGTCAGAGATATCCATGTCCTCAATGGTCTCTACCAGAGACGATAGTAGGTCTCTGGCTGCCAGGTTGGTAGGTCTCTGGTTCTCGAGCTCTGTTTTGATTGCTTGACAGGCAGTTACCAGAGCAACAACAGAGCGAGAACACAACTGCTTCAAGGTGGAGTCAGAAAAAGATGATGACAGATCTGTCATGGACATGGTGGAGAGTTGACTCTCAGAGACAAACGGGCTGAGTTTGACAGACACCTGTCTGACCAAGTCCCCAGCAAGAGCTCTCATATCTATTGCTCCACTAGCTGAGTTGTGGGAGCAGGCACTCTGTGGCCTTGACGGGTTCCTGTTATCCAAAAATCCTGTTATCCAAAAAACCTCAAGTACAAGATCCACAACATCGGATGACACTTCTATCATTCTGTTGTCGGACAGAAATGTACTTGGATGAATGGTGCCTGCATTCACAGTCCAGTCGCAAATGGAGTTGTTGGACTGACTCTGGACTAGTGGAACTAGACATGTTTCACTTGGACCTTGGCCAAAGAGCTCTGCCATTTTGAGCAGAACTGATCTTAAGACCTTCGACTTGGAAATGTTCAGCAGTGGGTCGTTGTTGGACAGTCTGGTGGATGGTCTGCTAGCCGATCTGTGAACCACTAGGCTTTGTATTTCTGCCGAAATGGCAGTTAGAAAATAGGTCAAGGGGCTGGTCGCTCTCCCCTCATTTCCTCCGTTGGTTTTAGCCTTGATGATGCTATCTATGATGATGACTATGACCTGTCCAGCCAGAGGACCCAAGATGGCCTCAAGCTCCCTCTCTAACTCAAGGGGAGACTTGTGGCCGAGCGCAATATGCTCTATGGCATGGGAATACATCTTAGAAGTCGCCATGCTTAGCATCTCTTGGGCAAACTGTTGACTTGCTGAGATACTTCCAGTCAGCAGAACTAGAGTTCCCTGACTGACACTTCGCATTAGCTCAGCCCATCTGGAGTTGAGAAGGTTTATAACCAACTCGACAATACCCATCATAAACTTGCCGTCCGTTGACATTTTGCTAGGTCTGTATTTCTCCTGTCTACTCCGTTTGGGCGGCGGTACGATGTCACCCTGCGACTGGCCGCTCTGGACCATGTCGAAGACAGAGTCCTCAGAGATGCCAAACACAGATCTCAGTGGTGCTGAGTGTGGTCTGTGTCTCATCTCTCTATCGCCACCCTCAGGTGAGGAGACATATCGCTCATTGTCCTCACTCAGCAAAGAGGTCAAACACCTGCAGAATGCACAATAGAAATGAATAATACATGGTAACAAAATAAAAAAATATGATCCAAGAATTTGGGACACAAACTCAACCTTGTTATTGTTATTCAAAGGAAGCATTGTGAACCATCTCAAACCACACTCAGTCCAAACATTAACATTTAGAGTAAACTTTTTAGAGTGGTTGTGTAGTATCTAAGTAGTATTTCTCACTAAGTGGATCTGGAATGGATATTTGTACCTATAACAGGAAAGACCTGCAAAAAGAGGAGGGGATAGAGCTAGGTATCTGTGAGAGGAGGGGATAGGGCTAGGTACCTGTGAGAGGAGGGGATAGGGCTAGGTACCTGTGAGAGGAGGGGATAGGGCTAGGTACCTGTGAGAGGCATGGATAGGGCTAGGTACCTGTGAGAGGAGGGGATAGGGCTAGGTAGCTGTGAGAGGAGGGGAGAGGGGTAGGTACCTGTGAGAGGCATGGATAGGGCTAGGTACCTGTGAGAGGAGGGGATAGGGCTAGGTACCTGTGAGAGGAGGGGATAGGGCTAGGTACCTGTGAGAGGAGGGGAAAGGCGTGGGAGTGCGTGTGCTGCAGGCGGTTCTGGCGCTGGTGCACCTGCTGGGTCCTCCACTACAGCTGAATCTGACGCTGCGGCCAAGAGAGGTCACCTCTCCTGCCTCATTACTTCCTGATCCAGAAGAGCTTGGCGAATCAGAGAGCTCTATCTGCATGGTGAGGTCAAGGGCGGGAACAACCACAGTGGATGTAGACTCCATCACCCATGCTACAATATCCATGCACTTGGCACTAAACTCATGTCTGCTCATCTGCAATGTTAAAAGACCATCCAGAGTTAGTTTGTTAAAGGGGCTGCACTGATATAAAACGTAGAACCATTTACTCAAGCTAGTCAATTAAAGCAGTGGTTCAGGATTAAAGGTCCTGCAGGATTTCCACAAATGAATGTTTGGTCCATTTTACCAACATTAACTACTTTAGAGGTGACTATAACTCACCCCGGCACGCATATTCTCACTCAGCAGATTCCAATGGCTGAAAAGTAAATAAATGCAAGTACACAATGAACTACATGACATTACCTCTATTATCTTAGACTACGTTATGGATGGACATGACCTCTATTATCTTAGACTACGTTATGGATGGACATTACCTCTATTATTTTAGATTACGTTATGGATGGACATTACCTCTATTATTTTAGATTACGTTATGGATGGACATTACCTCTATTATTTTAGATTACGTTATGGATGGACATTACCTCTATTATCTTAGATTACGTTATGGATGGACATTACCTCTATTATCTTAGACTACGTTAAGGATGGACCTCTATGGAACTAGGCCACACCCAGACATCCCTGATTGGTTATTTGGTCCGTTGAGTCCTTTGTATTGGCCCGAGACTATGGGAGACTCTCAATCTCCTCACCTCCTCCTCAAAACCCATTGGATGAGAAGGTCAGAAGGGCGGGACCTCTGGCTTTCTCATCCAATGGGTTTTGAGAAGAGAGGACACGAGGAGTATGCAATTGAGATAGGGAACATATCTAGGGGATGCATGGGGAAGCCAAAGAGCAACTTACTCGTCCTTCATGTCCTGCACAAAGGTGTGTAGGTCTGGGTAGCTTCTCTTTCCCCTGCTGAGGGTGAGGCTGGTCTGGGAAGTTTCATCCTTATGGGTCACGGTAGTGAAGGTCACCACTGCAGCCTGATGGCGACAACAGAAAGCAGAGTTAGGCTGGAATTCAATTTTGCGTCATTAAAACACAAAATATCTCAATGAAATGTCATCCATGTAATAGAAAAATACATCATACCTCCTGTGACTGAGATGGGATGGCAACAGCCTCGTCCAAATCACTCTCTCCTTCAACCTCCTGCGACTGAGATGGGATGGCAACAGCCTCGTCCAACTCACTCTGTCCTTCAACCTCCTGCGACTGAGATGGGATGGCAACAGCCTCGTCCAACTCACCCTCTCCTTCAACCTCCTGCGACTGAGATGGGATGGCAACAGCCTCGTCCAACTCACTCTCTCCTTCAACCTCCTGCGACTGAGATGGGATGGCAACAGCCTCGTCCAAATCACTCTCTCCTTCAACCTCCTGCGACTGAGATGGGATGGCAACAGCCTCGTCCAACTCACTCTCTACTTCAACCTCCTGCGACCGAGATGGGATGGCAACAGCCTCGTCCAACTCACTCTCTCCTTCAACCTGCTGCGACCGAGATGGGATGGCAACAGCCTCGTCCAACTCACTCTCTCCTTCAACCTCCTGCGACCGAGATGGGATGGCAACAGCCTCGTCCAACTCACTCTCTCCTTCAACCTCCTGCGACTGAGATGGGATGGCAACAGCCTCGTCCAACTCACTCTCTCCTTCAACCTCCTGCGACTGAGATGGGATGGCAACAGCCTCGTCCAACTCACTCTCTCCTTCAACCTCCTGCGACTGAGATGGGATGGCAACAGCCTCGTCCAACTCACTCTCTCCTTCAACCTCCTGCGACTGAGATGGGATGGCAACAGCCTCGTCCAACTCACTATCTCCTTCATCGTCCTGCGACTCAGATGGGATGGCAACAGCCTCGTCCAACTCACTCTCTCCTTCAACCTCCTGCGACTGAGATGGGATGGCAACAGCCTCGTCCAACTCACTCTCTTCTTCAACCTCCTGTGACTGAGTTGGGGTATCTGTGTCTAGAACAGCCTCGTCCAACTTGGTCAGTCTCTCAGCCTCTCTGTGATCTTTATGGGATCTAGATAGAGAAAAGGAATCTCTCTTAGGTCACTGCTATAATGTGAGTGTGAGGATGTGTAATTATAGAATTAGAATCACAGAATTAGAATGAATCATTCTAGAATTAGAATAGAATCACTCAAATTATATGGCTCCAATACTCTTGAGATGACTCGGCCTATCCAGAGCCAAATATTTAGAGAATTCTGCCAACTTTTAAAAGGACTCCATGTTAGCGCCTTGGAGCCTTTCATTTATCCTTTCATTATAAGTAAATTCTAATTATAGATGTTCAGTTACATAGCATTGTTTAAAATGTCAACATTGCCCATGGGGAGCAAGCTGTCATATGGATATCTACTGTGTCATGTAATGTATACATAAACTCAGCAAAAAAAGAAAACGTCCCTTTTTCAGGATCTTTCAAAGATAATTCGTAAAAATCCAAATATCTTCACAGATCTTCATTGTAAAGGGTTTAAACACTGTTTCCCATGCTAGTCCCCTGTAGCTCAGTTGGTAGAGCATGGCGCTTGCAACGCCAGGGTTGTGGGTTTGTTTCCCACGGGGGGCCAGTATGAAAATGTATGCACTCACTAACTGTAAGTCGCTCTGGATAAGAGTGTCTGCTAAATGACTAAAATGTAAAATGTTGTTCAATGAACCATAAACAATTAATGAACATGCACCTGTGCAACGGTCATTAAGACACTAACAGCTTACAGACGGTAGTTATGAAAACGTAGGACCCTAAAGAGGCCTTTCTACTGACTCTGAAAAACACCAAAAGAAAAATGCCCAGGGTCCCTGCTCATCTGCGTGAACGTGCCTTAGGCATGCTGCAAGGAGGCATGAGGACTGCAGATGTGGCCAGGGCAATAAATTGCAATGTCCGTACTGTGAGACGCCTAAGACAGAGCTACAGGGAGACAGGACGGACAGCTGATCATCCTCGCAGTGGCAGACCACGTGTAACAACATCTGCACAGGATCGGAACATCCTGCGGGACAGGTACAGGATGGCAACAACAACTGCCCGAGTTACACCAGGAACGCACAATCCCTCCATCAGTGCTCAGACTGTCCGTAATAGGCTGAGAGAGGCTGGACTGAGGGCTTGTAGGCCTGTTGTAAGGCAAGTCCTCACCAGACATCACCGGCAACAACGTCGCCTATGGGCACAAACACACCGTCGCTGGACCAGACAGGACTGGCAAAAAAGTGCTCTTCACTGACGAGTCGCGGTTTTGTCTCACCAGGGGTGATGGTCGGATTCGTGTTTATCGTCGAAGGAATGAGCGATACACCAAGGCCTGTACTCTGGAGCGGGATCGATTTGGAGGTGGATGGTCCGTCATGGTCTTGGGCGGTGTGTCACAGCATCATCGGACTACGCTTGTTGTCATTGCAGGAAATCTCAACGCTGTGCGTTACAGGGAAGACATCCTCCTCCCTCATGTGGTACCCTTCCTGCAGGCTCATCCTGACATGACCCTCCAGCATGACAATGCCACCAGCCATACTGCTCGTTCTGTGCGTGATTTCCTGCAAGACAGGAATGTCAGTGTTCTGCCATGAAGAGCCTGGATCTGTTGGATCGGAGGGTGAGGGCTAGGATTTAGCCATTCCCCCCAGAAATGTCTGGGAACTTGCAGGTGCCTTGGTGGACGAGGGGGTAACATATCACAGCAAGAACTGGCAAATCTGGTGCAGTCCATGAGGAGGAGATGCACTGCAGTACTTAATGCAGCTGGTGGCCACACCAGATACTGTTACTTTAGATTTTGACCCCCCCCTTTGTTCTGTTAGTCACACGTCTGTGGAACTTGTTCAGTTTATGTCTCAGTTGTTGAATCTTGTTATGTTCATACAAATATTTACATTACATTTTTACATTTTAGTCATTTAGCAGACGCTCTTATAATAATAATAATATAATATGCCATTTAGCAGACGCTTTTATCCAAAGCGACTTACAGTCATGCGTTCATACATTTTTGTGTATGGGTGGTCCCGGGGATCGAACCCACTACCTTGGCGTTACAAAGCGCCGTGCTCTACCAGGTGAGCTACAGAGCGACTTACAGTTAGTGAGTGCATACATTGTTTTATTTGTTTATTTTATTTTTATTCTTTTTTTATATATATATATATATTTTTTTGTTCATACTGCCCCCCCGTGGGAATCGAACCCACAACCCTGGCGTTGCAAACGCCATGCTCTACCAACTGAGCTACATCCCTGCCGGCCATTCCCTCCCCTACCCTGGACGACGCTGTGCCAATTGTGCGCCTCCCCATGGGTCTCCCGGTCGCGGCCGGCTACGACAGAGCCTGGATTCGAACCAGGATCTCTAGTGGCACAGCTAGCACTGCGATGCAGTGCCTTAGAACACTGCGCCACTCGGGAGATGCGTTATTTACACGTTCAGTTTGCTGAAAATAAACGCAGTTGACAGTGAGAGGACGTTTCTTTTTTTGCTGAGTTTATATCTCAATGTCCCAACTCTCTAAATACATGGCTCTGGGCCTACCTCTCCATAGGCGGTGACCTTTGACCTACTACTGAATCTGTATCTGTAGGCCTATGTGATCCTGTAACCAGTCACAAATGTGTCATTAGTGTAAATCACTTACCTGACTTCCTTCATAACATCAGCTTCATTGATGGGGTCATCCAGGTCTATGAGGGTGAGGTCATTCCCATTGACCTCTGACCTCTGAAAGACAGCACAAAGTCATGTTTAGATGTCACCTACTGTGTCGCCTTTTGCCGTGTTCAAAACAACTGGGAAATCTCTGACTTCCGACTTCAGTGCGTTCAAGACAACTGGGAAATAGGAAAAAAAAACAAGCTCCGACTGGGAAAAATCGTTTTGAACAGTCATCCAACTCGGAATTCCAAGTCGGAAGCAGCGCGGCTTGGCGGGTCATGTTTTGGAGGACGCCTGACTCAACCTTCACCTCTCCCGAGCCCGCTGGGGAGTTGCAGCGATGAGACAAGATCGTAACAAGATCGTAACTACCAATTGGATATCACGAAAAATTGGGGAGAAAAAGGGGATAAAATAACCACCACAAAATGTAAAAAGGAATTCCAAGTCGGAAACTCTGGCATCTTTCTAGAGCTCCGACTTTCCGACCTGAAGATCACGGACGTCATGATTTGACCTAGTTATTTTTTTCGAGTTCCCAGTTGCCTTGAGAGCACCATTAACCCAACTCTCATTGTCACATCATAATGCATCATATTCAGAGAAATATAATCACCAGAACATCATATCAGGTGTGCAGTTCAGTTTACCAGTCAAATTGCCAAGGTCAGAGGCTCTATCCTTTCTAGTGATTCTATTTCTATGGTCACATAATAATGCATCATATCTATGCTTGTGTCCGAAATAGCACCCTAGTTCCAATATAGTGCACTTCTTTTGGCTGGAGCCCTATAGAGTCCCACAGTATGAGTCATAATACCCATAAAACCTAGTGGTCTGGCAGCCTCTGGAACTGCCGTTCTGCAGCCAACAAGGCAGAGTTAATCTCAGCCTATGCTACCCTCCAGTCCCTCGACTTCTTGGCGCTGACGGAAACATGGATTACCACAGAAAACACTGCTACTCCTACTGCTCTTTCCTCGTCTAACCATGTGTTCTCGCATACCCCGAGAGCATCTGGTCGGCGCGGCGGTGGCACAGGAATCCTCATCTCTCCAAAGTGGACATTCTCTCTTTTTCCCCTGACCCATCTGTCTATCTCCTCATTTGAATTCCATGCTGTCACATCACTAGCCCATTCAAGCTTAACATCCTTGTCATTTATCGCCCTCCAGGTTCCCTTGGAGAGTTCATCAATGAGCTTGACGCCTTGATAAGTTCCTTTCCTGAGGATGGCTCACCCCTCACAGTTCTGGGTGACTTTAACCTCCCTACGTCTCTGCCTTTGACTCATTTCTCTCTGCCTCCTTCTTTCCACTCCTTTCCTCTTTTGACCTCACCCTCTCACCGTCCCCCCCTACTCACAAGGCAGGCAATACGCTTGACCTCATCTTTACTAGATGCTGTTCTTCTACTAATCTCACTGCAACTCCCCTCCAAGTCTCCGACCACTACTTTGTATCCTTTTCTCTCTCGCTCTCCTCCAACACTACTCACTCTGCCCCTACTCAGATGGTAATGTGCCATCACAACCTTCGCTCTCTCTCTCCCGCTACTCTCTCCTCTTCCATCCTATCATCTCTTCCCTCTGCTAAATCCTTCTCCCTCCGATCTCCTGATTCTGCCTCCTCAACCCTCCTCTCCTCCCTTTCTGCATCTTTTGACTCTCTATGTCCCCTATCCTCCCGGCCGGCTCGGTCCTCCCCTCCTGCTCCGTGGCTTGACGACTCATTGCGAGCTCACAGAAGAGGGCTCCGGGCAGCCGAGCGGAAATGGAGGAAAACTAGACTCCCTGCGGACCTGTCATCTTTTCACTCCCTCCTCTCTACATTCTCTTCCTCTGTTTCCGCTGCTAAAGCCACTTTCTACCACTCTAAATTTCAAGCCTATGCCTCTAACCCTAGGAAGCTCTTTGCCACCTTCTCCTCCCTGCTGAATCCTCCTCCCCCACCCTCCTCCCTCTCTGTGGATGACTTCGTCAACCATTTTGAAAAGAAGGTTGACGACATCCGATCCTCATTTATTAAGTGAAATGACACCGCTGGTCCTGCTCACACTGCCCTACCCTATGCTTTGACTTTTTTCTCCCCTCTCTCTCCAGATGAAATCTTGCGACTTGTGACGGCCGGCCGCCCAACAACCTGCCCGCTTGACCCTATCCCCTCCTCTCTTCTCCAGACCATTTCCGGAGACCTTCTCCCTTACCTCACCTCACCTCACCTCGCTCATCAACTCATCCTTGACCGCTGGCCATGTCCCTTCCGTCTTCAAGAGAGCGAGAGTTGCACCCCTCCTCAAAAAACCTACACTCGATCCCTCCGATGTCAACAACTACAGACAAGTAAGTATCCCTTCTTTCTTTTCTCTCCAAATCTCTTGAGCGTGCCGTCTCTAGCCAACTCTCCTGCTATCACTCTCAGAATGACCTTCTTGATCCAAACCAGTCAGGTTTCAAGACTGGTCATTCAACTGAGACTGCTCTTCTCTGTGTCATGGAGGCTCTCCGCACTGCTAAAGCTAACTCTCTCTCCTCTGCTCTTATCCTTCTAGACCTATCCGCTGCCTTTGATACTGTAAACCATCAGATCCTCCTCTCCACCCTCTCCGAGTTGGGCATCTCCGGCGCTGCTCACTCTTGGATTGCGTCCTACCTGACAGGTCGCTCCTACCAGGTAGCGTGGCGAGAATCTGTCTCCGCACCATGTGCTCTCACCACTGGTGTCCCCCAGGGCTCAGTTCTAGGCCCTCTCCTATTCTCTCTATACACCAAGTCACTTGGCTCTGTCATATCCTCACATGGTCTCTCCTATCATTGCTACGCAGACAACACACAATTAATTTTCTCCTTTCCCCCTTCTGATAACCAGGTGGCGAATCGCATCTCTGCATGTCTGGCAGACATATCAGTGTGGATGTCGGATCACCACCTCAAGCTGAACCTCTGCAAGACGGAGCTGCTCTTCATCCCTGGGAAGGACTGCCCGTTCCATGATCTCGCCATCACGGTTGACAACTCCATTGTGTCCTCCTCCCAGAGTGCAAAGAGCCTTGGCGTGACCCTGGACAACACCCTGTCATTCTCTGCTAACATCAAAACGGTGACCCGATCCTGCAGGTTCATGCTCTACAACATTTGCAGAGTACGACCCTACCTTACACAGAAAGCGGCACAGTTCCTAATCCAGGCACATGTCATCTCCCGTCTTGATTACTGCAACTCGCTGTTGGCTGGGCTCCCTGCCTGTGCCATTAAACCCCTACAACTTATCCAGAACGCCGCAGCCCGTCTGGTGTTCGACCTTCCCAAGTTCTCTCATGTCACCCCGCTCAGTTGAGGCTCGCATCTACTACAAGACCATGGTGCTTGCCTACGGAGCTGTGAGGGGAACGGCACCTCCTTACCTTCAGGCTCTGGCACCCCAATGGTGGAACAAGCTCCCCCACGACGCCAGGACAGCGGAGTCACTGACCACCTTCCGGAGACACTTGAAACCCTACCTCTTTAAGGAATACCTGGAATAGTATAAAGTAATCCTTCTACCCCCCCCTCCCCCCCATAAAAAAAAAAATAAGAAAAATAAGTGGTTGTCCCACTGGCTATCATAAGTTGAATGCACCAATTGTTGAATGCACCATTGTAAGTCGCTCTGGATAAGAGCGTCTGCTAAATGATATAAATGTAAAATGTAAATATACTGATAAAAGTCAACTTGTCCGAGAGAGATTTACATAGTTACAAAAACGTCACGCCAGGGTAAGCCTACACGAAATACAGCCCTTATTTTATGTGTTTCTAAAATCGGCTATGGGAAAAATGAATGGTGGAAAAACGATTGGAACCATGTCCCTGTTTGACCGCTAGGTTTTATGGGTATTATCACACCTCCACTGTGGGACTCTATAGAGGGGTTGGTTGTTAAGCAACAAAACTGGCATGCAACTATGGGGCAAAATAGACAGGGTTTGACTTAGACTGTTGACAACATGTAAACTATATTTAGTCTCTAAATGTTTAATGCAAACATAAATACATTTGAACAATGAACTCGTCTCAAATACATTGTTACAGTTGTTGTTGGTTAGCTAGGTAGCGAATTTGAGTCATTGCATAGACATGATATCAGTCAAAACACCTCAAAACAAGACATGGTATCAATAACACCATACAACAAGCTGAAACATGCCACAGAGCTACGATTCCCCACATGGCAGCTTGTTGTTAGCTGAGGTTCAGAATCATAACAAGATACACGACTTCCGGCCATCGATGCGCGAGCATCATTTTCGTGACGTCAGCCAACCCTTCTATGGCTCCTGGTCAAAAGTAGTACACTAGCCTACATAGGGAATAGGGTGCCATTTTGGACGAATTCATGAAGGTGCTGTCATAACCTTTGACCCCCATTTGACCCTACTGTACCTTTAGCCAACTCTCATGACTCCCCGGCCATAGACTTTCTAGTTTGATATTACAGCATGAATAGCACATTATTTCATTTGTTAAACAATATTTAATCCACAGTAATTAATATAATTGAAGATTTAAAAATAAATAACATGCCTACCTTGAACTCTTTATTCTCCATCTCCTTGCAAAATCAGCACATTTCCTTGCCAAAATGAACGCGCATCCAGAGCGAAAACAAACGCAATCCTCCAGCACTAGGGAGGTTTAGACTGAACTGCTCCAGCGGTTTTTCATCAGTTTCAACGTTTATCAGTGATGACGTAACAATGACCTGTACAGATTGGACGCACTTTCGATCTCGTGCTGATGCAACACTCTGTGTTGTTGAAAGCTCATGTATGGAAATCCTGCGAGTTGTAAACAAATGTAGGCTATTGTTGCCCTTAAAACTGTAATGTTGAGGACGCCATGAAAAATAAAATACATAACCCACACCGTTAGGCCAAGGTACATGCAATATTCATCACTTTGCCAATAGACTTCTTGTTCCTTGTTGTATGTAGCCTTTCTTTTGGGATTAGCACCACTGTCACCTAGAAATTGATACTGCGGTTGTCACATAAAACAGATAACCCATAGTTCATTATTAAATAACATAACTCATTTCTTTATTTTATTACTCATAAAATATACAGCAATCTTCAGATACTGAAAGAATTCATGGGAGTTTCGATTCAGTCACTATTTCATATGTACATGCTAGTTTCATCCTTTTAAAGAAAAAAAGGACACGAAAAAACCTGTGAACCTCCTGATCCTGATTTGACGAACATAGCATATGTATTGTACATATTTCCAGTTTAAATTATTTTAAAAAAGAGACAAAACCATTGGTTTACAGTGTTTCTCCTCTCCAAGGGAGGCATGTTTTCCCCCTCGTATGCCTCGGAATAGTATCAGTGCTTTTCACAAACGCTGGATAAGAGCGTCTGCTAAATAACTAAAAATGTAAAATTGTATTACTTAGTGTGCATCATTGTTTTCGCTCATACAGCTGCCCCTACTCTCCTAACCTCCCCTCAGTAACTAAAGAAGGCACAAAATGATGACATAAATATCACAAGAAAGAATATATGAATTAATAATTTACTTTCTAAAATATTTTCTAGAGGGCAAAGGACAGGTAGGTTTAATAACGCAAATGTAAAAAGTCCTGTCGCTCACATACAAATGCAAAATCTAAATGGCACCCTATTCTTTATAGAGTACACTACTTTTGACCAGAACCCTATGGCCCTGGTCAAAAGTAGTGTACTATAAAGGGAATAGGGTGCCATTGGGGATGGAAATTCTTTGAAAATTACTCATGAGAGCAAATACTACGATTTTTTGGTTCCCACAGAGGGTCAGGAGCTTAAGACATGAATGATTTTATTAAAATGTTTGTTCATAAAAAATAAATGATTTCCCCTCCTCCCACATGGATTACAGACAAGAGGCTAGGTGCGTTCTGACTGTCTTAGTGTGCGGATAAACATGACCATCACTCTCATAAAACTTAAATGAAACATCACTCCTTATGTTTTTTCTCAGGCCAAAACGCTCAATCCCATTTCTACTGTCAAAACAGGTTTTGAAAAGGCTTCTTCCACATCTTTTGGTCCATGTCTGTTTTTCACTCAGTGAAGTGCTACTATCCCCTTGGACTACAGGTTATTGCCGTCATAAGGTGTCCGTCTGTCTGTTGGCTGGACAGTTTCTACCGTTTAGGACCTTTGTGGGTAAAGGTAAAGGTGGGGTATAGCAGCAGCAGTTCCTCTGAAGTCCAGTATCTGCTGGAAGGACACCTGGTGGTACGAGAGGATGAGTGTGGCCAGCCAGCCTGTTGTGCCTCCCCCTCTCCCTCCCTCCCTCCCTCCATTTCTCTCTCTCCATCTGCAGGACTCTTAAGGCTCCTGTGCGGACTGTCTCGGCTCGTGCCCTCCCAAAGCTGGCTATGGTGATTTAAGACACGGTGTGTATGTGTGGATTTGTTTGTGGCCTCTGCCCCACTTCACTGTCCATCCGCCTGCCCTTGGCTCCCCTCCTGGGCAGCGACCACCCCCCCCCTCAGTATGTCTCTGAGTCTGAGTCGTTGAGTTCCTCATCCTTGTAGAAGCCTCCATCGTGGTCGCGGTGGCCGATGTTGTTGAAGCTGCAGTAGGAGCTGTGCTCGCTGCGCAGCACGGGCAGGCTGTCGAAGGTCACACTCTTGGAGGGGCTGGTGGTGTAGTGGTTAATGGCACTGAAGGACAGGCTGGGCGCCGGGTTGCAGGGGGACACGGGCATCATGGTGGCCAGGATCAGCGCCAGGCAGTCCGCCACGTCTTTGTTGGGGGCGCAGGCCAAGGCAGGCGTGTAACCTGAGGGGTTCAAACAGAACAGCAGAGGGTCACTTCAGGAGCATCACCGTTTACTATAACACTTTTGGTGAAAAACATGAAATAACAGCAGGCTAGGAGATACAAAGTTAAGACAATAACCAAGCAGTGGACTAGAGAGAAACAATTGTGGACACATTGAGAAGAGAAGTACAGAAGAAAACGGTGTTAGCGTTATGGATCTTACCATTCTCATCGACTGCGAGCACGCTAGCACCCTTCACTAGTAGCTCCTGAACCACCACCGTCAGACCATTTCTGGCTGCAACGTGTAACGGCCTGAGGAGAAAGTACCGTCAGATTAGCCAGCAGCAAATGAGGATACCTCCCAAATGCCAGACTATTCCCTATATAGTGCACTTCTTCTAATTCTTCTGGCCCAATTAATACAGCTGAACCATACGTACGTCTGTAAGGCTGCGTTAGTCGAGTTGATGAGGTTCCTGTCTGTAATCTTCTCCAATATCAACAAAGCACTGGTTTCATGCCCCTTTAAAAACCAGAGTCAAACATGTCAGACCAAAATTTCAACCAGAGAGAGCCAACTGTTCAGATGAACGTCATCTTCATGTGGGGATGCTCACCTTACTGCAGGCCAGATGAAGAGCAGTGTTCTTGACTGCATCCTGCAGGGTGAGCTCTGCTTTGGCACTGCTCACCAACAGCTCTGACACAGACAGAGAAACATAAAGAAACTCAATTAGGAAATGAAGCGACTTATTAAAATGTAAAACAGACATGTTGAACTTAAGCCGGCTGGGCGAGGCAAAGCGGAGGAGAGGGGGCTGCGTACCGACAGCGTTGGTTTGTCCGTTCTCAGCAGCCATCATGAGGGAGGTCTTCCCGGAGGCATCGGGGGAGTTGACCTGGGCGTTGTGGCCTAGCAGCAGCTGAAGACACTCCACGTGGTCCGTGAAAGCCGCCGCATGCAGGGGGGTCCTGGAGAGAGAGGAAACTTATTTCACCGATATCATGTAGGACTGTTATAAACAAGTTTGTTCAATTAACCCTGTTTATACCATAGAAATATAAAATCACTAATAGATGTATTAAAAGTAATCTACAATCCCTCATCCAACCCCAGAGGTCATTTTATTCCCAAGACAACATTATTCTCCAGAAGAAAAGGACTTTGTCATGTGCTGTAGTTACCGGTTCTTGGTGTCAGTGGCGTTGACAATGGCCGGCCCCAGAGTGTCAATCAGCATCTCTGCAGCCCCCTCGTTGTCATTGATCACAGCACAGTGGAGGGGGCTGAACGAGTTGCCCTCGGTGACATATGCTATGACAAAGTCCTGTTTCAGTGTAAGGTCCTCCACTGAGAGTCATAACCCCTAATTCTGTTGTAGTCTTGTTCATTCCCCCACATGGCTCCGTCCACACCAATCGAATGCTTTTCAAGCCACAAGAGGGAGTGAATGAGTGTACACTTCATGGAGGAGAGAACAGAGCTACAGTCCAGTTAGTCAGTACGTACCGTTGTATGTAGGGGTGTAACGATCCATCTACTACATCGATGTATCGATTTATATTCCTATGATCCAACTACATCGATCTGTGCTCGGTGAGTTGGCCTTTTGGACAACATATATCACTCTAACATCGTTTTAAAATGTAATAAATCGATTGTATCGATACTAGGAAATAACCCATTGGATTTAAGCACGTCAGACTTTATATGGATGTTTTTTCTTAGCACTTTTAATGATAAAGGCTTTAAACATTACTCGATTCAGTCTGCCTATCCGTGACGTCATCGCCCCACGCCAGCAGCAGCGCAAAGGCGCAAAGACAACAAAACATAGCATGGCGGACGACAGAGGAGAAGCCGACGAGCGAGAAATTATCAAGCCACCATTGCGGTCCTTACAAGAAACAGGAATCTAGGAAACTTCACCTGCACTGTCCAGTATCCAGGTATTTATTTCAGTCACACTGGTTGAATTTTTGGCTAAAAGGTTACTGAATCGATTTCAAGTCACTGAATCGTTTCGGATCGTATCGTTCTAAATGAACCAATATCGTCCTTGAATCGTATCGACAACCACGAATCGTGATACAAATCGAATAGTTACACCCCTAGTTGTATGGCCTGCCTAATTCAGGGACATGTTTACGGTGCTGAAGAGAGAAAATCAGAAAATATCTAGTGTTCCGTTAGTCCAGTACGTACCGTTGTAGCAGGCCCAGTGTAGTGGCGTGTAGCCCTGGTTGTCTGTGATGACGGGGAGGGTCTCCACTGACTGGGCGGCGTGTAGGAGTCCCCCCAGCACCCCGATGTGTCCGGATTCCGCCGCCAGGTGGACAGGGGTCCGCCCCTTACAGTCCCGAACCAGGAAGCTGGCGCTGTGCTGCAGCAGGGCCTCCACACACTCCTCATGACCCGTCAACGCCTGGGAGGAAGGGCAGGGAGACAAGAATGGATTTGAATAACTAATAATCAATGATATAATAATGAATCATCAATTATTACAAATGATGTCTGGAGGCAGGTCCCCCTACAGGGATGAATACACCACTACCCATGGACAACTACTTTTCTGAAGATAATATGTATATTTGAGCCTCCCCGTCTCTTTCTGTGTGTGAGCGTATACAGCCAGCTCTCCTCCTCACCCCTCTGTGTAGCGCTGTTCTGCCCCACTTGTCTTTGGCTTCTACGCTGGCTCCCTTGTTGAGTAGTGAGTACACACAGTCTGTGTGTCCGCTCAGCACTGACAGCATCAGAGGGGTTCTGATACACAAGACAACAAGGTCATATTACAAACTGGTAATAACCAGGCTGAGTCCCAAATGGCAACCTATTCCCTATATGGTACACTACTTTTGACCCGAGCCCATAGGGTTCTGGTTTAAAGTAGTGCACCAAGTAGGGCATAGGGTGCCATTTGGGACGTAGAACTAGTGTCAAAATCTCTTTATTTCAGGAATTGTATCCAAAACCCAATTGACTTACTGTCCATTCCCGTCTTGAACGTCCACTGCACTCTGGAGGTCAGCATTTCCAATCAGCAAACGCAAACACTCCGAATGACCGTTGGTAGCTAGAGGAGGATAAACAGAGAGGATATAAGAATGTGAGATGAATGACCGTTGGTAGCTAGAGGAGGATAAACAGAGAGGATATAAGAATGTGAGATGAATGACCGTTGGTAGCTAGAGGAGGATAAACAGAGAGGATATAAGAATGTGAGATGATTGACCGTTGGTAGCTAGAGGAGGATAAACAGAGAGGATATGAGCTGATTGCTGGACGACTATTACCTTCACATGAACAGACAGATTTCTAGAACAGTGGTATTGGTAGATGACATCCTCATGATGTTAACACAGCAGATAATAAAACATTTTGGGGCTGAGGCCCTCGAAGCCTGTCACCTGCTAGCTGTGTACCTGGCTCTGGATAGAAGTCCCCCTGTGCACTGATCTAGGATCAGCTTACCCTCCCCAGATCCTCAGCAATAATGACAAAAAATGACCTTAGATCAGTGTGTAGTGGGCATTTTCACACTATGCTATATAATATCCCTAGAGTGGACATTGGCGTCCTAGCAACATGACCAAACAAATGTCCATCTTGGTAAGGAAAACTTTTGAATTACAGAATCTCTAGGTCTTACGTGATATCCTATGCGTACCTGCAGCGTGGATGGGGGTCCTCTTCAGGGTGAAGTCTTTAACCAGGATGGAGGCTCCCTGGTTGATGAGGACGTCAACACACTCCACATGGCCTTTAAAGGCAGCCAGGTCCAGAGGGGTGCGCCCCTGGCTGTTCCTCACGTCTAGATCCAGCAGAGACTGAACCAGGACCTCCATAGCATGGTGGTGGCCGTGGTACGCCTGAATGGAAACAAACACACAGTCTGAAGCAAATTCCAGTGGTATGCCTGAACAGATATACACTCCTAATATAATCAATGTCCTATAGTAGACCAGTGGTACGCCTGAACAGAAATACACTCCTAATATAATCAATGTCCTATAGTAGACCAGTGGTACGCCTGAACAGAAATACACTCCTAATATAATCAATGTCCTATAGTAGACCAGTGGTACGCCTGAACAGAAATACACTCTTAATATAATCAATGTCCTATAGTAGACCAGTGGTACGCCTGAACAGAAATACACTCTTAATATAATCAATGTCCTATAGTAGACCAGTGGTATGCCTGAACAGATATACACTCCTAATATAATCAATGTCCTATAGTAGACCAGTGGTACGCCTGAACAGAAATACCCTCCTAATATAATCAATGTCCTATAGTAGACCAGTGGTACGCCTGAACAGAAATACACTCCTAATATAATCAATGTCCTATAGTAGACCAGTGGTACGCCAGAACAGAAATACACTCTTAATATAATCAATGTCCTATAGTAGACCAGTGGTACGCCTGAACAGAAATACACTCTTAATATAATCAATGTCCTATAGTAGACCAGTGGTACGCCTGAACAGAAATACACTCTTAATATAATCAATGTCCTATAGTAGACCAGTGGTACGCCTGAACAGAAATACACTCTTAATATAATCAATGTCCTATAGTAGACCAGTGCTATGCCTGAACAGAAACAGTCCTAGACCCCTAAAGTAGACCAGTGTCTCTCAAATCGGGTGCCCATTTTTTCTCCCGCCCAGCATCAACATCGAAGGTCCCTGCCAAGCGTGAGATTTAGAAACACTCTACTTCTCCTCTGTTGGAGGTTGATTAACTCAAATGGCAAAATAAGGAAATCATCCTCATCATCACTGTGTCAAAACATGCATGTATTTTACACTAATCAGGAACAGATAGGAACATGGTGTGTGAGTGTCTGGACAATCAACTTTTCGTGGAAAAACAACACCATGCCTGCATCCCAGATAGCACCCTATTTCCCATGTAGTGCAGTACTTTTGATCTGGGCCCATAAGGCTCTGGTCAAAAGTAGTGCACTAAATAGGGAATAGGGTGCCATTTGTCATGTGGCGAGACCCCTACAGGAGCAGGTAGGCTTTACTCACAGCTAAGTGTAGGGGGCTGATGGGAGCTCTGACATCAGAGTCGTTCAGGATGTCTGTCCCTGAGGTTTCCATTAGCTGGGGAAAGACAAGGACGGGCCAGTTTAGACTTGTAACATGTTTACTTTGAAGGTTAGTCTAGTAGCATGTTTCATGTTGTAAATCTCAGTGACCAGCCCCTGCAGACATACTGGGGTGTTGCATTCGTATCTTAAACAAGCTAGTGTGAGGAAAAGTAACCAACTGGTACTTACCACATCTAAAGGTGTTTCACTTGCAATCTGGAAAAAGAACATCAAGAGTGACGATGCGGCCACGACAAACATGCAACCACACCTTAAAACCTACTGAATATCAACGTCTGTCCCAAATGGCACCCTATTCCCTATATAGTGCATTACTTTTGACCAGAGCCCTATGGGCCCTACAGCCATTTGGGACGCAGACAAAATGGTCTGTGAATGCAGGGCGTCTAGTCCCCTGTGGTTCTGACTCACCAGCTCCAGACAGAGGCGGTGTCCGTACGCAGACGCGTAATGGACTGCGTTGTAGCCCTGATTGTCCCTGATCCCTGGGTTAGCGTCGTTTCGCAGCAAATATTCCAGACACCTAGAGGTCAGAGGTCAAGAGTTCACTAATCATTATACCAACATCAAGACAGACAGATAAGCAAGCAGAGACACTTTCCCAAAGGAGACGTGGCCAAGCTTTCACACTGCAGATTTAACACTAGTATGTATTCAAACACGACCAACAACATACTCTAGACTACAGTGAAATGTGAAAGGTCATGGCACCACAACATACTCTCCAGACTACAGTGAAATGTGAAAGGTCATGGCACCACAACATACTCTCCAGACTACAGTGAAATGTGAAAGGTCATGGCACCACAACATACTCTCCAGACTACAGTGAAATGTGAAAGGTCATGGCACCACAACATACTCTCCAGACTACAGTGAAATGTGAAAGGTCATGGCACCACAACATACTCTCCAGACTACAGTGAAATGTGAAAGGTCATGGCACCACAACATACTCTCCAGACTACAGTGAAATGTGAAAGGTCATGGCACCACAACATACTCTCCAGACTACAGTGAAATGTGAAAGGTCATGGCACCACAACATACTCTCCAGACTACAGTGAAATGTGAAAGGTCATGGCACCACAACACACACAACAGTAAGAGAGGTGTGAGACGTACTTTCCGTCTGTGTCGGAGGCAGCAGCGTAGTGGAGCGGGGTGCAACCCCTTTTATCCAGATCGTTCACACTGGCCCCAGACCCCACCAAGGCAAACAGACACTGGTAGTTACAATTGGCTGCCGCATAATGCAGAGGACTCCTAGAAGAACGCACAGAAACCATTCAACATCAACAACAGAAACAGCTTATTGGAGCTGTAAAACATTTACATTTTACGTCATTTAGCAGACACTCTTATCCAGTGCGACTTACAGGAGCAATTAGGGTTAAGTGCCTTTCTGCAGGGCACATAGATTTTTCACCTAGTCGGCTAGGGGATTCGAACCAGCAACCTTTCGGTTACTGACCCAACGCTCTTAACCGCTAGGCTACCTGCCGCCCAATCTTTCCCATAATAATTCCTATATGCCCCTATACTATATTCCCCATTATCATAAAGATCACATATGAAAGTTATTTGATGCCACAGACAGACCTTCCGAAGCTGTCCTTTCTGTTGAAGTCTGCCCCTGTGTTGAGCAGCAGATTCAGACAGTCCAGGTTCCTGGTAACAAGATATCAAGTTCAGAAAGGCTCTCGTACATCTGAGCTATCAGGTGGATGGTAACAAGATATCAAGTTCAGAAAGGCTCTCGTACATCTGAGCTATCAGGTGGATGGTAACAAGATATCAAGTTCAGAAAGGCTATCGTACATCTGAGCTATCAGGTGGATGGTAACAAGATATCAAGTTCAGAAAGGCCCTTTCACATCTGAGCTATCAGGTGGATGGTAACAAGATATCAAGTTCAGAAAGGCTCTCGTACATCTGAGCTATCAGGTGGATGGTAACAAGATATCAAGCTCAGAAAGGCTCTCGTACATCTGAGCTATCAGGTGGATGGTAACAAGATATCAAGTTCAGAAAGGCTCTCGTACATCTGAGCTATCAGGTGGATGGTAACAAGATATCAAGTTCAGAAAGGCTCTCGTACATCTGAGCTATCAGGTGGATGGTAACAAGATATCAAGTTCAGAAAGGCTCTCGTACATCTGAGCTATCAGGTGGATGGTAACAAGATATCAAGTTCAGAAAGGCTCTCGTTCATCTGAGCTATCAGGTGGACGGTAACAAGATATCAAGTTCAGAAAGGCTCTCGTTCATCTGAGCTATCAGGTGGATGGTAAAAAGATATCAAGTTCAGAAAGGCTCTCGTACATCTGAGCTATCAGGTGGATGGTAACAAGATATCAAGTTCAGAAAGGCTCTCGTACATCTGAGCTATCAGGTGGATGGTAACAAGATATCAAGTTCAGAAAGGCTCTCGTACATCTGAGCTATCAGGTGGATGGTAACAAGATATCAAGTTCAGAAAGGCTCTCGTTCATCTGAGCTATCAGGTGGATGGTAACAAGATATCTAGTTCAGAAAGGCTCTCGTACATCTGAGCTATCAGGTGGATGGTAACAATGAGAACCTGAAAGAAAAGAGAAACCCGTACACTGCTCTTGCTAGTATCACTGTTTTTATAATGCTACTAAAAGCAATAATAAAAAGTGATACTAGCATGAGCAGTTTGCAGG
Organism: Coregonus lavaretus; assembly: GCF_964263955.1. Classification (NCBI taxonomy): domain Eukaryota; kingdom Metazoa; phylum Chordata; class Actinopteri; order Salmoniformes; family Salmonidae; genus Coregonus; species Coregonus lavaretus. The sequence goes on along the minus strand of NW_028164363.1, from coordinate 18,742 downwards.
CTTCTCTTTCAAGAAGATATAAAGACAATTTAGACCAGAGCTCAAGTCAATACCACCATGGCATGGAACCACAATATACAGAAATGATACCGCACTAATGATCTAAACGATTTTTTTATACTGCTAAACAATGTGAAATGTAAGACTGTGAATATGTGTTTGTTCTTTCTGGTGGCTTTCCAGTTCATGAACTAAATATTCCTTGGTGTAAAGCCTGGACCAGTCCACTCACCCTCCAGCTGCTGCAGCATGTAAACAGGTCCTTCCAAAGTCGTCAGGGGTGTCTATATCAAAGCCTGATGAGAGGAGCTTCCGACAGCAGTCAGAGAACCCACTGAGAGCAGCCAGGTGGAGGGGGAACATCCCATGGACGCCTCGCCTGCAACACATTTTTACATTTTAGACTTTAAGCAGACACTCTTATCCAGAGTGACTTACAGTTGATTCAGCTAAGATTGGAAACAGCACCACATCACAGTCCTCATTAAACCCCACAGCAGATCAACACATCAGCATGCTGCAATGCCCTGTCTATCAACCCCCCACACACCACAATGTGTTGAGCATAGTCTCCAAGCGGCAATTTGGTCAATGACAGAATTGCAGATGCATGTTGCATTATTGCTGGAAACTGTGTGTGTGTGTGTTCTCACTTGGCTGTGTCAGCTCCGTTCGTGATGAGTGTATTGATGAGTAACTCATGGCCGTAGCGAGCAGAGATGTGCAGGGGTGTGTTTCCATTCTTATCTTCACAGTCGATCTCAGCACCTACAGAACACACACACACACAGACACACACACAGACACACACGTCAACCACTTGACCCTAGAGGCCTCATGAAGCTTCATGTTCAACCACATTGCAAGTAACATTGCTCTGTGCCAGTGAATCATGGTTTGAAGACAAAAGACAATGCTGAAGAGCCTACTGGTTCATATATATTCAGTTGAGAGCATTCACAGCGACTCACCATTCTGGATGATGGCTTGAGATCTGGAGAAGCGTCCGTGGATGGCCGTCATGTGGAGGGGGGTCTTTCCATCTTTACTCTGCAGATAGAAAGACAAAGATGGTTCACACGGCAGTCTGTGCTGCTGACCACAGGCAAAATCAAACACGTATTGGAGGAGCGCTTGATTGCATTTAGTTTGCATTGTTAGGCCTATTCCATTGGTATTTGAATGTAGACCAGGGCCAAATACTAAGCCATGTGCTGCGTCAGTGTGGGCGTCCCAAATGGCACCCTATTCTCTTCATAGTGAACTACTTTTTGAACCAAAGTAGTGTACTTATAAAGGGAACAGGGTGCCATTTGGGACACAGGCAGTGTCACCACGGCTCCTTGCTCTATGGGCCCCTGGTCAAAAGTAGTGCACTACATAGGGAATAGGGTGTTATTTAGTTCAGACACAGTGTTGGTCATCCGGTCTCCTCACCTTGATGTTGACGAGGGCCCCGTTGCCCACCAGCAGCTCCAGGCAGAGCGCCCCATGGCGCAAGGCGGCCGTGAAGTGGAGTGGGGCGAAACCCTTCTCGTTCACCTGGTTCACGTTGGCGCCGCACTCGATCAGCTCATTCACCACCACGTCCTGCCCGTTGTAGCATGCCACGTGGAGGGGGGTGTTACCGTAACCATTGGGCTCATTTATCTGGAGGGAGCAAGGGAGGGAAAAGAGTGGAGAGAGAGAGGGGGGGGGGGGGGAACAAAACAATACATTCCTGATCAGGTCACTTGGTTCTGAAAACCCCCTGGCCCAAAACACTGGCTCCAACCTCCATCTCTTCATTACTTGAAAGGAAATCATTCGCCAACCCACTAGAGCTCTGTATTTTCATTGAGTTGTAATTGAACAGTGACTACACATTTGAATGCGTGTTGACTCACATCCACTCCAAGGTCCAGGAGGTACTTGACTACACTGATCATTCCACTGGAGGCTGCAGAGTGGAGAGGGGTGTAGGCCTTCTTGTCTTTACAGGACACCTCTGATCCATGAGAGGCCAGCAGTTTCACCACCTCAATGTGCCCTATGGTAGAGAGAGAGGGGGAGGGATAAATAGAGAGAGAGAGAGAGAGAGAGAGAGAGAGAGAGAGAGAGAGAGAGAGAGAGAGAGCGAGAGAGAGAGAAGGGGAGGGAGATAGTAAGGGGGTTAAGAGAGAAACAGAGATACAAACACAGAGAGATAGGCAGAGAGAGGGAGAGATAGATTAGTTTACAGTGGTACACAGCACCATAAGCAACACCTACATCATGTTAGTACAACTGAAAACATCTAATCAACCTACTTAGTACATGATTCTGACATAATAACACACTAGACGTGGCTCATACAGCTGAGCTGTGAGACTAACACACAGTCCATTCATTCATTCATTCATTGGTATAAAGGACATTAGTCAGAATGTAAATGATGTGGTAAACTCATCACCCATGTAAGCAGCCCAGTGGATTGCTCGGCGATCCTTCTTGTCAAAGGCATTAATGTTGGCTCCTCTGGAGAGAAGCAGCCTCACCATCTAACAGGGAGAGGAGAGAGAAACAAAACACAGGTTGAGGAAAACTAAACAGCAAAATCCGCTAAATCTGGCTTCAAAGCCTTCCCTTTAAAATTATATATTTTGTATTCACAATGAATGAAAGATAACATGTAAAGACATGGTACATTTCTCCCCTTTTAGTCCCCCTTTGACCTCCCCCTCCCCCCAGAATGCCTCCAAACACATTTAAAAAGAAAGGGAAAGTAATTGAGTTACATGTCAGAAAACAAAACAAAAGTATACAACAACGTTACTTCAAGCAAAAATGTAATAGCCTAACAATTTCAGGTGATTAAGTGATTTTATAGGCCTATATAGCAGTAATCTCAAGGTGGGGCCAAGAGTACTAATCTGGAGGAAGTGTTTGGAGCTGTTCAAAATAGGATATCATCGGGTCCCAGGAGGAATAAAATGAGTTGGTTGACCCTCGAATGGTAACTTCATTTTTTCTCATTTTAGGAACAGCTTCAGATCTTCGAGCCAAAGAGAGGCTAAGGGAGGATTGATAGATTTCCAATCCAATAAAATCCTTCTGCGGGCTAACAGGGAGGCAAAGGCAATGGCATCTAGCTGTCTATTGGTCAGAGAAGGATTGTTGTTTGGTACTCCAAAAATAGCAATTTCTGCACTAGGCTGCAACTTTATATCAAATGCTTCAGAAAGGGTTTTAAATAGTGGACAAATAATCTGCCAGACGGGGACAGGACCAGAACATGTGGGTCAAGTCCGCCAAGGAGCTTTTACACCTGTCACATGTACCATCAATATTTGGGTAGAATTTGGACAATCTGGCCTTACTGAAATGGATACGGTAAAGTACCTTAAACTGTATAAGGCTGAGCCGGGCACAAGAGGAGCTTCCATTTACCCTCAGTAAGGCATTTCACACTCAGATCGGATTTTATTCAAAGCCTCCTCTGAACAAACTCAAGCATACAACTAGGGCTGTGATGGTCATGGAACTTCAGGTGTCGGTGATTGGCGTGTCTTATGTACGTGGTCATCGACAAAACTGACAGCTGACAGGGGGGCGGGACGCACATTAGCAAAGGAAAACATTAGCGCGTTTAGGCCAGTCTTGCTCTCAAGTTTGGGGAAGCTAATTTTCTCCATGAAGAATATATCAAGCATTCCATGCATCATCACATTTGCAAACTTATTAAAAAAAAAAAAAAAATTCACCTTTATTTAACCAGGTAAGCCAGTTGAGAACAAGTTCTCATTTACAACTGCGACCTGGCCAAGATAAAGCAAAGCAGTGCGATAAAAATAACACAGAGTTACATTTGGGGTAAAAAAACATAAAGTCAAAAATACAACAGAAAATATATATACAGTGTGTGCAAATGTAGCAAGTTATGGAGGTAAGGCAATAAATAGGCTATAGTGCAAAATAATTACAATAGTATTAACACTGGAATGCTAGATGTGCAAGAGATTATGTGCAAATAGAGATACCGGGGTGCAAAAGAGCAAAATAAATAACAATATAGGGATGAGGTAGTTGGGTGGCCTAATTTCAGATGGGCTGTGTACAGGTGCAGTGATCGGTAAGGTGCTCTGACAACTGATGCTTAAAGTTAGTGAGGGAGATAAGAGTCTCCAGCTTCAGAGATTTTTGCAATTCGTTCCAGTCATTGGCAGCAGAGAACTGGAAGGAATGGCGGCCAAAGGAGGTGTTGGCTTTGGGAATGACCAGTGAGATATACCTGCTGGAGCGCAGACTACGGGTGGGTGCTGCTATGGTGACCAATGAGCTAAGATAAGGCGGGGATTTGCCTAGCAGTGATTTATAGATGGCCTGGAGCCAGTGGGTTTGACGACGAACATGTAGTGAGGACCAGCCAACAAGAGCGTACAGGTCACAGTGGTGGGTAGTGTATGGGGCTTTGGAGACAAAACGGATGGCACTGTGATAGACTACATCCAGTTTGCTGAGTAGAGTGTTGGAGGCTATTTTGTAAATGACATCGCCGAAGTCAAGGATCGGTAGGATAGTCAGTTTTACGAGGGCATGTTTGGCAGCATGAGTGAAGGAGGCTTTGTTTGCGAAATAGGAAGCCGATTCTAGATTTAACTTTGGATTGGAGATTCTTTATGTGAGTCTGGAAGGAGAGTTTACAGTCTAACCAGACACCTAGGTATTTGTAGTTGTCCACATACTCTAGGTCAGACCCGTCGAGAGTGGTGATTCTAGTCGGGAGGGCGGGTGCCAGCAGCGTTCGATTGAAAAGCATACATTTAGTTTTACTAGTGTTTAAGAGCAGTTGGAGGCTACTGAAGGAGTGTTGTATGGCATTGAAGCTCGTTTGGAGGTTTGTTAACACAGTGTCCAATGAAGGGCCAGATGTATACAAAATGGTGTCGTCTGCGTAGAGGTGGATCTGAGAGTCACCAGCAGCAAGAGCGACATCATTGATATACACGGAGAAAAGTGTCGGCCCAAGAATTGAACCCTGTGGCACCCCCATAGAGACTGCCATAGGTCCAGACAACAGGCCCTCCGATTTGACACACTGAACTCTATCTGAGAAGTAGTTGGTGAACCAGGCGAGGCAGTCATTTGAGAAACCAAGGCTATTTAGTCTGCCAATAAGAATGCGGTGGTTGACAGAGTCGAAAGCCTTGGCCAGGTCGATGAAGACGGCTGCACAGTACTGTCTATTATCAATCGCGGTTATAATATTGTTATCCTATGTTGATTTATGACAAGTTCATTGACTAGGGCCCTATAAAATAAGCGTTGCGGACCGAATCACGGAATCCAGACATTAAACCGAAATTCAACAATATTCAAACATTTATTGAACTTAGTAAGAAATCAACTAAATCTATTCAACTTGTTAGAAAACACATTCATTTGCCCAAGTCAATCATAAGACATGAACAAAATGCATCAGTGATTCGTATTTCCATGAACTTTCTGAAACGGCACAGGAATGCCCCTGTCTGTGTGCATGTGTGCGGTGCGCGCGTATGTCTACACTTTGTGTAGCCGTTAGCGATGATGCTAATGATAACCTTCTTCTGGTAGGGAAGGAATGGCTTTCCCCAAAACCTTCGCAAGTAAATGTTAACTACAAAGTAGCCTATGCCTGCCTGGCAGAATTATACCGTGATCATTTGCATCACTCCAGTGGCCATTTGTTCTACAGCAACACCGCTTAACCAAACAAAGGTCTCTTCCTGGTGCACGCTTGCATTTAAGGGTAACTACACCCCAAAATCTAAATGTCTTACATTTTTCCCAGACCTCACAAATGGTCACCTGATAGGGTTTAAACATTGTTGTGGACATAGAACATCCAATTGTGCTGTTTTGCTATTAAAAAGGTGTACTTTTGAGAGCGAAAACCTGCCAAAACAGGGACAAACGGTCAACGGGGAAATCTAAACGGAGAAAAGGGAACTTGGGAATTAACGGAATCAGGCAAAACATTGAAGGGATTTTATAGTGCCCTAATGGACTACAGACATTGACTGTCTCCTAGACTAAAAACTAAGATTGCATGTACTGCCTATATTTTGAGGGAAACGCACTGTCCATTATTTGATTTGATCAGGGCAGGGCAGGGCAGCACACAAACTGCATTTAGTCCAATAACAATCCATGATATTATTAGGGTGATAAATAAAAAAATAAATATATATATATATATGAGTCTTGTGGGGGGGGGGGGGGGGGGGGGGGGGAAGAGGGCCTATCCTATGTTGATTTATGACAAGTTCATTGACTAGGAATCCTCATCTCATTCCCAGACCCAGTGTAACCCCTCTTCTCTAGGTAGACTTCCATTAACTCCTCCCACTCCAGGACAGAGTACTTATCTGAGCCATCACCCCTAAAAAGAGGTGGAGCACTAACATCTGACTTCACAACCAGATTCAGCTTGGACGCATCAATAAAGGTTGACCCACACTGCTCAGGCAGGGGAAACTGCTGGGGTTGGTGAGGGGGACGGGCAGGAGAAAGACTTGAAACCCCAGGCTGCAGTAAACTCGCTCTGATAGATTCTCCTATCTCTGAACCAATCTGCTTAATAAGGTCACTAAGCTGACTCGGAGGCGTCCCATTATCACCGAGTACTGTGGATGATGGTACATCAAAAGACAGAGGTGGGATACCCTGGTCAGGTGGAACAAACAGCCTACCCCTCCCAGTGCTTGCAAACTCAGGACTAGCAAACGCTCTACTCCCAGGAGCTGACTGTACAATTGGTGTAAATGGAAGGACACCCCTCCCTCTACCCACACTAAAATCCCCAGCATAACACGGGTGCATTTAGTGCATTCAAATACCCCCCCCAAAAAATGCAATAAACAAATTCATCCAAAACATACAAATAAGCACGAATACCTGTATCTAATGAATATGCTACATTCACTTTCACTGTTTACAGTATATATTCACTTACAGTAAGCCATCAACAAATTCACATGCGCAGGTCGTGCACCTCATCCACATGCACAGCTCCGGCGGTCGGCTTGAGCTGACCAGTCGGCAGGTCACGTAATTAGGACACTGCCACAACTGGAATTCTGATGGTTGGATAATTTTTATTCGACCTGCACACGAAGAGACAACACACAATATGTTAGCTCTTGGTGCAGCCACAGCTCTCGGGCACCTTGCTAGTTGAAGGTCAGGCAAAAGAGAACAGGTGCTGCATGCACACATTCAGTGCCTAACAACACACTATACAATACAAGTAAAATGATATACAACATAATTCTGACAAAATAAATGACATACCTGTACACGAAGAGACAACACACAATAGGTTAGCCCTTGGTGCAGCCACAGCTCTCGGGCACCTGCGTGAGCACATAGAAACTCACTCAAACACTGACCCAAATACTCCCGAGTTACAATAGGTACCCTAATTAGCGAGCTCGGTGAAAGTTGTTAACATACATCTTTATATTGTCCACATTGTAACAAAACCTGTAGTTGCGTAACAGCACTTTGTGTAACTTTACCACAGTTTTATATCGACAAATTACGGCGCCAAGGACAACATACCTTGCTAGTTGAAGGTCAGGCAAAAGAGAACAATAAGAGGGTACATAAATACAGATAACCCGCGATGGACCAAACCAAAATATACACAACTTTTACAATTAGGTGTATTAACAATATAGATACATAAAAATGTTTGTACACCAAAAAATAACATTAGCTATGGAGCTGTAATTAAATAAAGAAACCACATTGAATTACTATTATTATTAACTTTTTAACATCCCCTCTTGACCTGGCCTACTTGAACTGTCCTTGTGTGCAATTTGGTGCATAATCTAGGGGAACAACATCACACTACTACACATATAATTCAAGTCATACCTTTATTGTCATTCATGCTCTTATTTTTAACCGAGTAGTTTTGCAAAAGTGTAACCTGCGTCAATTCTAGGAAATATTGGAATAACGTGCTTAAGAGGACACCTGACACGCACAACAGGATAACACAACAACCAGATTTTCAATTGACAATCATTGATTTAAATGGATGTGGTCAATAGATTTGTATAGGCATATATACTAATTTAATTTAACTTGTAAACCAAGGTTGGATTAGTAGGTCTATGCAACTTGCACCTGGATAACCGCGTCATGAATCGGAACGGGCTCCAACGTCCTCATATACACATTATGACAAAATAAAGATCTTAATCTTTCACGAAATAAAGATATAGAAGAAAACAGGTTCTAGAAACTCAATTTCTCCATGGCAATAGAATGTAAACATGTATGTTGCGCCAAACATAACCAAATATCGCCTACAACTCAATTCTCAGCGCAGCAAATTGGACGATTCCACAGGCATTGATCATTCGCGACTTTAAGTAATTCCTGTTATCTCTAGAGCATCCCGTATATTTATAGCGCTGCATTTCGTCCCCCTCTGACCATGGATAGGATTGGGAGCATTCCTGAGTTCACTTATGGTCCCACTAAGGTAATTTTAGGAGATATTCCTTTTGGCATACTGTAAATGCCTGTGCATAATGTACCTAATAAAGCATACTTATTTTAATTATCTTCAAAGGAATTCTGTAGAAGCAGCCTTTATTTTCAGACTCTGCAGGCCTGCTGGGAGGAAGCATATTACAATAAACAGGTAAGATTCATCCCACAAAAACAGTAACCACAGAAAGAAAGAGATAGATTTAATCCCAAAACAAGAGTTTTATTTCAAGACAGTTTAGAGAAGATGGTCATAAGAGTTCTTAATATCACTTGCAAATTGTGAGACATGAGCAGTTGTGAAATGTTACGAGAGGCCCTTCTGAAAGCACATTATATGGTCTTTAGTGGCACGGTCTCACACCTTACCTCATCTTGCAGAAGAAGCTCATGGTCCACTATCTGCTGCTCCAGAGTCGAGGCCAGGTCTCGCCCCATGTCACCATGGAGCACATGAGCGACTGGCTGGTGTCTCAGGGCAAAAAATCCCTTAGGGAGAGGTGAGTACCACGTCAGCTCTCACCTTCACTGCCATTCTCTGTCACCAGCAGCACTCCAGGAGGTGTGGGTAAAATAAACAACAGATAAATAGGAAGCCAGGAAAGTTGAAATGCTTTGTGTTTTATTTGAAGGGTGTGGAAGGAAACCCTGGAGGAGGGGAACGAACTCGCTCGGCTGGTAAGAGAATGAGAGTTAGAGACTTAGACTATCAGTCAGTGAGCTCTTTTCTAGCCTTTCAACAACTAGTTAGTACAGCAGAATATATCTGTTGTGAAATTACACTAATGGGACTTCCTGTTTCCTACGGCAGACCTGGGAAGTAAACACCTGCCTAAAAATGATTGACATGGAGCACAAGGCTGTCTGCAAGCTCCGCCGCTCTATGCACCCCACCTCTCCAGCTGGCGCTGACATGTGAGTTCCATGTACTGCCCCGCATACGGCTTGCTCCATTCATCTACACATCTGGAGCTATGCAGAAAAAAACTAGGGCAGTGTTCTCTGTGTGAACATTGCACATTGTTTAGCTTTCTCTGCTGCTTTTTGTTGATTTCAGCGACCCCAAGGTCCACATCATCATGGAGAGAGCTGTGAGGAGCATTCAGGACAAGCTGTCCAATAAGCCCTGTAGCAACCTGCTCAGCCCATCCCAGGTGGTGGTGGAGCTGGTGCCCAGGATCCTCCTGGCCCTGTGGCTTCAGCCAGAGGAAGGCCATTCAGATCACCCCATCCTCCTAAGCGGGATGGCTGTGAGTATGGTGGTGGCCGTAGGGGAGAAGCTCTCCAGCATGTTGAAGGCCTCTTCTCCTCACACCCCTTTCTCCCGGGCTGCTACTTTTGACTCTGTGAGGTCGATCCTTGGGAGAATCAGCCAGTCCTTCTCCCTGGATGACCTCATAACCCCTTTTTTTATGAGCTCTGTCTGTGCCTTTGTGGCGGACGAGGTGAAAAGCTACTTCCAGCCTACTGCAGACACCCTGCCAGTTCCCCCTGTCCTAGTGGTGGCCGTCTCCGCCACACTACCAGCTGACATCCAAGCAGGTGAGTAGCACTCATAGAGAACACTCTGACATATGCCTTTTGTCATGACATCCTGGTGCCTTGTAGTAGTAAAGCCAATCAGGATTTTAATTGTCACCCCAAACACAGATGCAGACCAGGCTTCTTCCCACCTGGAGGTTGTGGAAATCCCCCATAACACAGAGGCAGACCCAGCTTCTTCCCACCCATTGGTTGTGGACATCACCCCTAACACAGAGTCAGACCCTGCTTCTTCCAACCTGGAGGTTGTGGACATCACCCATAACACAGAGGCAGACCCGGCTTCTTCTCAGCTGGAGGTTGTGGACATCACCCCTAACAAAGAGGCACACCTGGCTTCTTCCCACCTGGAGCTTGTGGACATCACCCCTAACACAGAGTTAGACCCGGCCTCTTCCTATCAGGAGGTTGTGGAAACCACCCCTAACACAGAGACAGACCCGGCTTCTTCCCACCTGGAGCTTGTTGACATCTCCCATAACTCAGAGGCAGACCCAGCATCTTCCCACCTGGAGGTTGTGGACATCACCTCAAACACAGAGGCAGACCCGGCTTCTTCTCACCTGGAGGTTGTGGACATCACCCCTAACAAAGAGGCACACCTTGCTTCTTCCCAACTGGAGGTTGTGGACATCACTCCTAACAAAGAGGCACACCTGGCTTCTTCCCACCAGGAGCTTGTGGACATCACCCCTAACACAGAGGCAGACCCATCTTCTTCCCACCAGGAGGTTATGGAAATCATCCCTAACACAGAGGCAGACCTGGCTGCTTTCCACTTGGAGCTTGTGGACATCACCCCTAACACAGAGGCTAAGAAGGCTTCTACCCACCTGAAGTTTGTGGTCCTCACCCCTAACACAGAGTTAGACCCGGCTTCTTCCTATCAGGAGGTTGTGGAAACCACCCCTAACACAGAGGCAGACCCGGCATCTTCCCACCTGGAGCTTGTGGACATCACCCCAAACAAAGAGGCAGATCCTGCTTCTTCCCACCTGGAGTTTGTGGACATCACCCCTAACACAGATGCAGACCTGGCTTCTTCCCACCTAGAGGTTGTGGACATCACCCCAAACACAGAGGCAGATCCTGCTTCTTCCCACCTGGAGCTTGTGGACATCACCCCTAACACAGAGGCAGACCCGGCTTCTTTCCACCTAGTTGTTGTGGACATAACCTTTAACACAGAGGCAGACCCGGCTTATTCCCAGCTGGAAGTTGTGGAAATCACCCCTAACATAGAGGCAGACCCGGCTTCTTCCCACCGTAAGGTTGTGGACATCACCCCTAATACAGAGGTAGACCCGGCTACTTCTCACCTGGAGGTTGTGGAAATCACCCCTAACAAAGAGGCAGAACCCGTCTCTTCCCACTTGGAGATTGTGTTCGTCACACCTAACACAGAGGCAGAACCCGTCTCGTCCCACTTGGAAGTTGTGGACATCACCCCTTACACAGAGGCAGACCCGGCTTCTACCCACCTGAAGGTTGTGGACATCACCCCTAACACAGAGGCAGATCCGGCTTGTTCTCAGCTGGAGGTTTTGGACCTCACCCCTAACACAGATAAATACCCTGCTTCTTCACTCTTGGAGGTTGCGGACGTCACACCTGAAGAAAAGCCTCTCATGGTGGCCGTCTACGCCACTCTGCCATCTGACATCCAAGCAGGTGAGTAAGACTTATAGAAAGCACTCTGACAGGTGCCGTTCATCATGATAACATGTAAAGTGTTGGTCCCATGTTTCATGAGCTGAAATAAAAGATCCCATTCAACTGGCCAGTGTTTAGAACCTACGGTTTGCATTTATTTACATTCTGCCCCACTTTTGTCCCTTTCCAGAGGATGTTGCTGTGGTCACCCTGGACGTCACCCCACACGTCACCAAGGAGGTGACCCTGGATGTTCCATGCAGGGCGAGGAAAGGGGCAGTCCGGCATTTTTTTTGCAGGCTTTGGAGGGCAGTGTGCTGCTGCGCTTGCCACAAGGAAGAGGAGGAACAATATTAATTATTCATTAGACCAGAAACAGGATTGAACCATAGACCATTAAATTCTTTGCATTATAGTTGCCTTCAATTCTGATTTTCTTCTGTTTAATTCTTAATTAATTTCAGAACATTTCTCTAAACTTTGTGGAGTAGGTTGTATAAATAAGTGGGAAACATCCCAATCCCAATTTTAATGCTTTTAATAATTAACTTATTACATTTTTTTTAGATGTATTATTTGACAAAAAAGTGGAGGGCGCGACCAAAAAACTTTAATCATCATAGAAAACTCTTGCTCACTATGAAAAATGCATTGTTTTATTCAAGCAAAGTTAAAAGATGAACGTTTCCGCCTAGTCTATGACGATATGCAAGTTGTGTTTGCCCAGTTAAAGGGGGACCCAGACTCACCCTGGTTCTTGAGGGTTGCAGACACTGAATAATTATCATTTGAAATAAATGGCACTTTTCAAGTCTTGACTAAAAATCTTTAATGAATATGAATTTAAATACAATTGACTTGAGGATCAGAGCAGGCAGACTGACTGGCTTGCCCTGAAGGCCCTCTACCTCTACCTCTGTGTGGTTAATCTCAGCCAAGAGGTTGTATGGGTTGTCTGTCTCTCTCTGGGTGTGAATCACTATCACTATGACCTCTCGCTCCGCCTGCCCGTTGGCCTGATCACAGGAGCAGGGGTGATGGCATTCGGGGTAACCTCCTCCTCTCCTGTATCTAACCCATCTTTCTGGCTATGAGTTCGACTGAGGTCACTCGTTCTCTCTCCCAGGGTGTTGGATAGTTTCTCCTCCTCTGTGTCTTGTGTATTTTCTACATTGTAGAATAATAGTGAAGTCTTCAAAACTATTAAATAACACATATGGCATCATGTAGTAACCAAAAACGTGTTACACATATCAAAATATATTTCAGATTTGAGATTCTTCAAAGTAGCCACCCTTTGCCTTGAAATGTTCTGAGACCAGGTTGCGCTTTCACCTCCCTCGGTAAGAGGGGAATAAGGCAACCTCAGAGTTACATCCAAGGATACTTTATTGACACACACGGATGAAATGGACATGGAAAGGTAGTGGAATGATAGTGGTCCTGTAATGGACAGATAACAGGGGTAATGAATATGCACAATAACTGATAGCACAAGTAGAGCAACAACGCTATTAACAAAGGAAGGGCTGTATTAATGGCATAATGCTACCTGCGGAGTATTACACAACACAGTAAAACACAGAGAGGCAACTTACAATAGGCAATGGTAGTAACTATAAAGAACAACAAGCAAGAATGATATACATGTTACAAACTCACTTTGTGCACGTACACTATCCCACGGTATCTCTGTGCATTCAAATTGTCATCGATAAAATGCAATTGTGTTCATTGTCCGTAGCTTATGCCTGCCCATACCATAACCCCACTGCCACCATGGAGCATTCACAACGTTGACATCAGCCAACAGCTCGCCCATACGCTGCTTTACAAGTGGTCTGAAGTCGTGAGGCCAGTTAGAAGTACTGCCAAATTCTCTAAAGCCGCCTTGGCTTATGGTTGAGAAATTAACATAAACGTATCTGGCAACAGCTCTGGTGGACATTCCTGCAGTCTGTAAGCCAATTGCACGCTGCCTCAAAACTTGAAACATCTGTGCATTGTGTTGTGTGACAAAACTGCACATTTTAGAGTGGCATTTTATTGTCCTCAGCACAAGGTGCACCTGTGTAATTATCATGCTGTTTAATCAGCTTCTTGATATGCCATATTTGTCAGGTGGATGGATTATCTTGGCAAAGGAGAAATGCTTGCTTACAGGGATGTAAACAAATGTGTGTACACAATTTGAGAGAAATAAGCTTTTTGTGCAAATGGAACATTTCTGGGATTTTTATTTCAGCCCATGAAACATGGGACCAACACTTTACATGTTGCGTTTATATTTTTGTTCAGTGTAGTTATTAGGTTGGGAGATTGGGATCCTATCTGGGCTAGCTAAAGCCAACTTCATGGTTAGTAGTATGACAGAGAAAATATAACAAGACAAATTTAAACATCACAAATCTGAGGGGGCAAGTGACCCTGTGCCCCCTTTGGGCATGACGTCTCTGCTATCAACCACATCATTCTGTCTCCGTGAATATTCAAAACAGACACATTCATTAAGGTCTGGTACTGGTTGTACCATATAGATCAGGGATGGACAATTCCAGTCCTTGGGGGTCGGAGGGGTGTCACACTTTTTCCCCATCCCTAGCAAACACAGATGATTAAACTTATTGCATTCTAAACTGAAACCCATGAGCACTTGATTATTAGAGTCAAACGTGTTAGCTGGGGCTGGGGAAAAAGTGTAACACCAATCAGGTCCCGAGGACTGGAGTTGCCCATCCCTGATATAGATGCTCTGTTTGCACGCATCGAGGGATGTGGTGACAGTGGAGACAAGGGAACACACATAAACAGCTTTGTCCTTTTAGAAAGTCATCATAATCCTTACATAAATATGATATGTATGCAAGAAATGCAGAGCCACTTCCAAAAACATATTGACAGAGTCTAGTATCTAGTAATCTAATCAATTCGTTTTCAATCCCTTTGTTATGGCAAGTGTAAATAAGCTCAGGAGTAAAAATATGCTTAACAAGTCACATAATCAGTTAGATGTACTCACTATGTGTGCAATAATAGTGATTTTTGAACGAATACATAATCTCTGTACCCCACACATGCAATTATCTATTAGGTCCCTCAGTCGAGCAGTGAATTTCAAACATAGATTCAACCATGAAGACCAGGGAGGTTTTCCAATGCCTCGCAAAGAAGGGCACCTTTTGGTAGATGGGTACAAATAAAGCAGACATTGAATATTCCTTTGAGCATGGTGAAGTTATTAATTATGCTTTGGATGGTGTATCAATACACCCAGTCACCACAAAAATACAGGTGTCCATCCTAACTCAGCTGCCAGAGAGGAAGGAAAACGCTCAGGGATTTCACCATGAGGCCAATTGTGACTTTAAAACAGTTAGAAAGTTTAATGCTTTGATAGGAGAAAACTGAGGATGAATCATCAACATTGTAGTTACTCCACAATACTAACCTAATTGACAGAGTATGCACTCACTAACTGTAAGTCGCTCTGGATAAGAGCGTCTGCTAAATGACTAAAATGTAAATGTAAAAGAAGGAAACCTGTACATGCATTGTGTTTGCAATAAGGCACTAAAGTAAAACTGCAAATAATGTGGCAAAGAAATGAACTTAATGCCCTGAATACAAAGCCTAATGTTTGGGGCAAATCCAACACAACACATCACTGAGTACCACTCTTCATATTTCCAAGCATGGTGGTGGCTGCATCATGTTATGGGTATGCATGTCATTGGCAAGGACTAGATACTTTTTTAGGATAAAAATAAACGGCATAGAGCTAAGTACAGGCAGATTCCTAGAGGAAAACCTGGTTCAGTCTGCTTTCCAACAGACACTGGGAGACAAATTCCCTCTTCAGCAGGACAATAACCTAAAACACAAGGCCAAATATTCACTGGAGTTGCTTACCAAGACGACATTGAATGTTTCTGAGTGGCTTAGTTACAGTTTTGACTTAATTCGGCTTGAAAACCTATGGCAAAAAAAAAATGTCTGTCTATATATTGTATAATGCATATATTTTACAATCCAGTTGTGCAAAGCTCTTGGAGATTTATCAAGTAAGACACAGCTTTAATCGACTCAGGGGTGGGAATACTTATGTAAATGAGATATTTCTGTATGTAATTTCCAATACATTTGCAAAAATTTCAAAAGCGTGTTTTCAATTTGTCATTATGGGGTATTGTGTGTAGCTGCGTGAGAGAAAATGTTATAATTGAATCCATTTTGAATTCAGGCTGTAAGAAAGCAACATGTGGAATAAGTTAAGGGGTATGAATACTTTCTGAATGCACTGTATATCTGCAAGAAAGTGATAAATAAGTGACTGTTTGAAAGGGGGTCATATAATGTCACGCTCGTCTACGAGAGAGGACCAATGCGCAGCGTTGAAGGTGAACATAATATATATTTATTAACTGATCAACACGATCAAAACAATAACCAACGATGCGTGACGTCTAAGGTTACAACACGAACAAACCTTAACGGAACAAGAAACCACAACACAAAGTGAAAAGACCGATAGTTAAATATGGCTCCCAGTCAGAGACAACCAGCTGACACTCGTTGCCTCTGATTGGGAGTCACTCAGGCCAACATAGATATACAAACATAGACTTACACACCCTGGCTCAACATAACATAGTCCCCAGAGCCAGGGCGTGACATATAAACATTGCCTTATTTATATTTTTACATATAACATAAAGTTAATTTTGTCTGAAATAGTCATGCTAAAATGGGCGTCGTTTCTCAGACCAAATTTCCATTCTGGCTCAAACAAAGCAATCGGATCATGCTCCAGTCAAAAACAGCTATAGGGAATGCCTATACATTGTCCAATCTCCTTCCACACATTGATTTCATCTTATTCAGAAAAAAACAAACTTGAAATTAAGTGTTGTTTCAGTGTCTTGTTGCAGGTTGTGCAATGTTCAAAAGTGTGTGAGAGAAAAAGCATTAACTTGTGTGTGTGGTGTCAAGTGTGGATGGTCCTATGTATGCAAATAGCCGAGATTGGATATTTCAGCACCATGGACAGCAGCGACATTGGGATAGCGAGATCTGTAATTCAGCAACACATGACACTGGATAGTGGCTGTCTCAGGTGAAGTTGGCATTGGGAAAATCCCATCTAATGGGAAACGAGGCATAGGAGGCAAAAAGACTGAAGGAGAAGACTCCCACAGGAACTCTTGGCTTAACTGTTCTGTCACATTCATTTCAAATGTTACATTTTTCGATTTGTAAATAAAAGGGAACACATCTGCAAATAATGTAAACTGACTTTTCTAACTACTGTACAGCTTTAGTGTGTCTGTGTGTCATAGGTACAACTGCAAGCAATTCTCTTCTCAAATCCTTCTCAAATGTCTGTTTAATGTGAGAAATAAAATAAATGAAAACAATAAAATGAAAAACAACTGTTAGACTAATGATTAACTAACTAAGGCTCCTCTGTCCTCCACTCGTTACCTGTATTAATGGAACCTGTTTGAACTTGTTATCAGTATAAAAGACACCTGTCCACAACCTCAAACAGTCACACTCCAAACTCCACTATGGCCAAGACCAAAGAGCTGTCAAAGGACACCAGAAACAAAATTGTAGACCTGCACCAGGCTGGGAAGACTGAATCTGCAATAGGTAAGCAGCTTGGTTTGAAGAAATCAACTGTGGGAGCAATTATTAGGAAATGGAAGACATACAAGACCACTGATAATCTCCCTCGATATGGGGCTCCACGCAAGATCTCACCCCGTGGGGTCAAAATGATCACAAGAACGGTGAGCAGAAATCCCAGAACCACACGGGGGGACCTAGTGAATGACCTGCAGAGAGCTGGGACCAAAGTAACAAAGCCTACCATCAGTAACACACTACGCCACCAGGGACTCAAATCCTGCAGTGCGAGATGTGTCCCCCTGCTTAAGCCAGTACATATCCAGGCCCGTCTGAAGTTTGCTAGAGTGCATTGGGATGATCCAGAAGAGGATTGGGAGAATGTCATATGGTCAGATGAAACCAAAATATAACTTTTTGGTAAAAACTCAACTCGTCGTGTTTGGAGGACAAAGAATGCTGAGTTGCATCCAAAGAACACCATACCTACTGTGAAGCATGGGGGTGGAAACATCATGCTTTGGGGCTGTTTTTCTGCAAAGGGACCAGGACGACTGATCCGTGTAAAGGAAAGAATGAATGGGGCCATGTATCGTGAGATTTTGAGTGAAAACCTCCTTCCATCAGCAAGGGCATTGAAGATGAAACGTGGCTGGGTCTTTCAGCATGACAATGATCCCAAACACACCGCCTGGGCAACGAAGGAGTGGCTTCGTAAGAAGCATTTCAAGGTCCTGGAGTGGCCTAGCCAGTCTCCAGATCTCAACCCCATAGAAAATCTTTGGAGGGAGTTGAAAGTCCGTGTTGCCCAGCGACAGCCCCAAAACATCACTGCTCTAGAGGAGATCTGCATGGAGGAATGGGCCAAAATACCAGCAACAGTGTGTGAAAACCTTGTGAAGACTTACAGAAAACGTTTGACCTGTGTCATTGCCAACAAAGGGTATATAACAAAGTATTGAGAAACTTTTGTTATTGACCAAATACTTATTTTCCACCATAATTTGCAAATAAATTCATTAAAAATCCTACAATGTGATTTTCTGGATTTTTTTTCTCATTTTGTCTGTCATAGTTGACGTGTACCTATGATGAAAATTACAGGCCTCTCTCATCTTTTTAAGTGGGAGAACTTGCACAATTGGTGGCTGACTAAATACTTTTTTTCCCCACTGTACATACATACATATACACATACACATATATATATACATACATATATACACATACACATATATACATACATATACTGTGACACTCTGGCTCCGGGACTTTTGTATTTGAGCCAGGGTGTTTGTTGTGGGGTTTTGTTGTATAGGGTGTATTCGTTTGGTTGTGTTTTGGGTGAGTTAATTGTGGTGTCGTGTGACTCCCAATCGGAGGTAACGAGTGTCAGCTGTCGGCTCGTTAT
>NW_028164364.1:0-33244 GCF_964263955.1 Coregonus lavaretus | reverse complement strand
CTGTCTCTATGGTGTGTGGTTACCATCTCTCTCTCTTGTCTCTATGTGTGTGGCTACCATCTCTCTCTCTGTCTCTATGGTGGTGTGTGGTTACCATCTCTCTCTGTCTCTATGGTGTGTGGTTACCATCTCTCTCTCTGTCTCTATGGTGTGTGGTTACCATCTCTCTCTGTCTCTATGGTGTGTGGTTACCATCTCTCTCTCTGTCTCTATGGTGTGTGGTTACCATCTCTCTCTCTCTGTCTCTATGGTGTGTGGTTACCATCTCTCTCTCTGTCTCTATGGTGTGTGGTTACCATCTCTCTCTGTCTCTATGGTGTGTGGTTACCACTCTCTCTCTGTCTCTATGGTGTGTGGTTACCATCTCTCTCTCTGTCTCTATGGTGTGTGGTTACCATCTCTCTCTGTCTCTATGGTGTGTGGTTACCATCTCTCTCTGTCTCTATGGTGTGTGGTTACCATCTCTCTCTGTCTCTATGGTGTGTGGTTACCATCTCTCTCTGTCTCTATGGTGTGTGGTTACCATCTCTCTCTGTCTCTATGGTGTGTGGTTACATCTCTCTCTCTGTCTCTATGGTGTGTGGTTACCATCTCTCTCTGTCTCTATGGTGTGTGGTTACCATCTCTCTCTGTCTCTATGGTGTG
The DNA here is from genome assembly GCF_964263955.1 of Coregonus lavaretus. NCBI lineage: Eukaryota > Metazoa > Chordata > Actinopteri > Salmoniformes > Salmonidae > Coregonus > Coregonus lavaretus. Next base: position 32,599 of record NW_028164364.1, on the reverse strand, counting down.
TGGTTACCATCTCTCTCTCTGTCTCTATGGTGTGTGGTTACCATCTCTCTCTGTCTCTATGGTGTGTGGTTACCATCTCTCTCTCTGTCTCTATGGTGTGTGGTTACCATCTCTCTCTGTTCTATGGTGTGTGGTTACCATCTCTCTCTGTCTCTATGGTGTGTGGTTACCATCTCTCTCTCTGTCTCTATGGTGTGTGGTTACCATCTCTCTCTCTGTCTCTATGGTGTGTGGTTACCATCTCTCTCTGTCTCTATGGTGTGTGGTTACCACTCTCTCTCTGTCTCTATGGTGTGTGGTTACCATCTCTCTCTCTGTCTCTATGGTGTGTGGTTACCATCTCTCTCTCTCTGTCTCTATGGTGTGTGGTTACCATCTCTCTCTCTCTGTCTCTATGGTGTGTGGTTACCATCTCTCTCTGTCTCTATGGTGTGTGGTTACCATCTCTCTCTCTGTCTCTATGGTGTGTGGTTACCATCTCTCTCTCTGTCTCTATGGTGTGTGGTTACCATCTCTCTCTCTCTGTCTCTTTGGTGTGTGGTTACCATCTCTCTCTGTCTCTATGGTGTGTGGTTACCATCTCTCTCTCTCTGTCTCTATGGTGTGTGGTTACCATCTCTCTCTGTCTCTATGGTGTGTGGTTACCATCTCTCTCTCTCTGTCTCTATGGTGTGTGGTTACCATCTCTCTCTCTCTGTCTCTATGGTGTGTGGTTACCATCTCTCTCTCTCTGTCTCTATGGTGTGTGGTTACCATCTCTCTCTCTGTCTCTATGATGTGTGGTTACCATCTCTCTCTCTGTCTCTATGGTGTGTGGTTACCACCTCTCTCTCTCTGTCTCTATGGTGTGTGGTTACCACCTCTCTCTCTGTCTCTATGGTGTGTGGTTACCATCTCTCTCTCTCTGTCTCTATGGTGTGTGGTTACCACCTCTCTCTCTGTCTCTATGGTGTGTGGTTACCATCTCTCTCTCTGTCTCTATGGTGTGTGGTTACCACCTCTCTCTCTGTCTCTATGGTGTGTGGTTACCATCTCTCTCTCTGTCTCTATGGTGTGTGGTTACCACCTCTCTCTCTGTCTCTATGGTGTGTGGTTACCATCTCTCTCTCTGTCTCTATGGTGTGTGGTTACCATCTCTCTCTGTCTCTATGGTGTGTGGTTACCATCTCTCTCTCTCTGTCTCTATGGTGTGTGGTTACCATCTCTCTCACTCTGTCTCTATGGTGTGTGGTTACCATCTCTCTCTCTCTGTCTCTATGGTGTGTGGTTACCATCTCTCTCTCTGTCTCTATGATGTGTGGTTACCATCTCTCTCTCTGTCTCTATGGTGTGTGGTTACCATCTCTCTCTCTCTGTCTCTATGGTGTGTGGTTACCACCTCTCTCTCTGTCTCTATGGTGTGTGGTTACCATCTCTCTCTCTGTCTCTATGGTGTGTGGTTACCTTCTCTCTCTGTCTCTATGGTGTGTGGTTACCATCTCTCTCTCTGTCTCTATGGTGTGGGGTTACCATCTCTCTCTATGGTGTGTGGTTACCATCTCTCTCTCTGTCTCTATGGTGTGGGGTTACCATCTCTCTCTCTCTGTCTCTATGGTGTGTGGTTACCACCTCTCTCTCTGTCTCTATGGTGTGTGGTTACCATCTCTCTCTCTGTCTCTATGGTGTGTGGTTACCTTCTCTCTCTGTCTCTATGGTGTGTGGTTACCTTCTCTCTCTCTCTGTCTCTATGGTGTGTGGTTACCATCTCTCTCTCTCTGTCTCTATGGTGTGTGGTTACCATCTCTCTCTCTCTGTCTCTATGGTGTGTGGTTACCATCTCTCTCTCTGTCTCTATGGTGTGGGGTTACCATCTCTCTCTATGGTGTGTGGTTACCATCTCTCTCTCTGTCTCTATGGTGTGGGGTTACCATCTCTCTCTCTCTGTCTCTATGGTGTGTGGTTACCATCTCTCTCTCTGTCTCTATGGTGTGTGGTTACCTTCTCTCTCTGCCTCTATGGTGTGTGGTTACCATCTCTCTCTCTGTCTCTATGGTGTGTGGTTACCATCTCTCTCTCTGTCTCTATGGTGTGTGGTTACCACCTCTCTCTCTCTGTCTCTATGGTGTGTGGTTACCACCTCTCTCTCTGTCTCTATGGTGTGTGGTTACCATCTCTCTCTCTGTCTCTATGGTGTGTGGTTACCTTCTCTCTCTGCCTCTATGGTGTGTGGTTACCATCTCTCTCTCTGTCTCTATGGTGTGTGGTTACCACCTCTCTCTCTGTCTCTATGGTGTGTGGTTACCATCTCTCTCTCTGTCTCTATGGTGTGTGGTTACCTTCTCTCTCTGTCTCTATGGTGTGTGGTTACCATCTCTCTCTCTGTCTCTATGGTGTGGGGTTACCATCTCTCTCTATGGTGTGTGGTTACCATCTCTCTCTCTGTCTCTATGGTGTGGGGTTACCATCTCTCTCTCTCTGTCTCTATGGTGTGTGGTTACCACCTCTCTCTCTGTCTCTATGGTGTGTGGTTACCATCTCTCTCTCTGTCTCTATGGTGTGTGGTTACCTTCTCTCTCTGTCTCTATGGTGTGTGGTTACCATCTCTCTCTCTGTCTCTATGGTGTGTGGTTACCATCTCTCTCTCTGTCTCTATGATGTGTGGTTACCATCTCTCTCTCTGTCTCTATGGTGTGTGGTTACCATCTCTCTCTCTCTGTCTCTATGGTGTGTGGTTACCACCTCTCTCTCTGTCTCTATGGTGTGTGGTTACCATCTCTCTCTCTGTCTCTATGGTGTGTGGTTACCTTCTCTCTCTGTCTCTATGGTGTGTGGTTACCATCTCTCTCTCTGTCTCTATGGTGTGGGGTTACCATCTCTCTCTATGGTGTGTGGTTACCATCTCTCTCTCTGTCTCTATGGTGTGGGGTTACCATCTCTCTCTCTCTGTCTCTATGGTGTGTGGTTACCACCTCTCTCTCTGTCTCTATGGTGTGTGGTTACCATCTCTCTCTCTGTCTCTATGGTGTGTGGTTACCTTCTCTCTCTGTCTCTATGGTGTGTGGTTACCATCTCTCTCTCTGTCTCTATGGTGTGGGGTTACCATCTCTCTCTATGGTGTGTGGTTACCATCTCTCTCTCTGTCTCTATGGTGTGGGGTTACCATCTCTCTCTCTCTGTCTCTATGGTGTGTGGTTACCATCTCTCTCTCTGTCTCTATGGTGTGTGGTTACCTTCTCTCTCTGCCTCTATGGTGTGTGGTTACCATCTCTCTCTCTGTCTCTATGGTGTGTGGTTACCATCTCTCTCTCTGTCTCTATGGTGTGTGGTTACCACCTCTCTCTCTCTGTCTCTATGGTGTGTGGTTACCACCTCTCTCTCTGTCTCTATGGTGTGTGGTTACCATCTCTCTCTCTGTCTCTATGGTGTGTGGTTACCTTCTCTCTCTGCCTCTATGGTGTGTGGTTACCATCTCTCTCTCTGTCTCTATGGTGTGTGGTTACCATCTCTCTCTCTGTCTCTATGGTGTGTGGTTACCACCTCTCTCTATGGTGTGTGGTTACCACCTCTCTCTCTGTCTCTATGGTGTGTGGTTACCATCTCTCTCTGTCTCTATGGTGTGTGGTTACCATCTCTCTCTCTGTCTCTATGGTGTGTGGTTACCATCTCTCTCTCTGTCTCTATGGTGTGTGGTTACCATCTCTCTCTCTGTCTCTATGGTGTGTGGTTACCATCTCTCTCTCTGTCTCTATGGTGTGTGGTTACCTTCTCTCTCTCTCTGTCTCTATGGTGTGTGGTTACCATCTCTCTCTCTGTCTCTATGGTGTGTGGTTACCATCTCTCTCTCTCTGTCTCTATATTGTGTGGTTACCATCTCTCTCTCTCTGTCTCTATGGTGTGTGGTTACCATCTCTCTCTCTGTCTCTATGGTGTGTGGTTACCTTCTCTCTCTATGGTGTGTGGTTACCACCTCTCTCTCTGTCTCTATGGTGTGTGGTTACCATCTCTCTCTCTGTCTCTATGGTGTGTGGTTACCTTCTCTCTCTGTCTCTATGGTGTGTGGTTACCATCTCTCTCTCTGTCTCTATGGTGTGTGGTTACCATCTCTCTCTCTGTCTCTATGATGTGTGGTTACCATCTCTCTCTCTGTCTCTATGGTGTGTGGTTACCATCTCTCTCTCTCTGTCTCTATGGTGTGTGGTTACCACCTCTCTCTCTGTCTCTATGGTGTGTGGTTACCATCTCTCTCTCTGTCTCTATGGTGTGTGGTTACCTTCTCTCTCTGTCTCTATGGTGTGTGGTTACCATCTCTCTCTCTGTCTCTATGGTGTGGGGTTACCATCTCTCTCTATGGTGTGTGGTTACCATCTCTCTCTCTGTCTCTATGGTGTGGGGTTACCATCTCTCTCTCTCTGTCTCTATGGTGTGTGGTTACCACCTCTCTCTCTGTCTCTATGGTGTGTGGTTACCATCTCTCTCTCTGTCTCTATGGTGTGTGGTTACCTTCTCTCTCTGTCTCTATGGTGTGTGGTTACCATCTCTCTCTCTGTCTCTATGGTGTGGGGTTACCATCTCTCTCTATGGTGTGTGGTTACCATCTCTCTCTCTGTCTCTATGGTGTGGGGTTACCATCTCTCTCTCTCTGTCTCTATGGTGTGTGGTTACCATCTCTCTCTCTGTCTCTATGGTGTGTGGTTACCTTCTCTCTCTGCCTCTATGGTGTGTGGTTACCATCTCTCTCTCTGTCTCTATGGTGTGTGGTTACCATCTCTCTCTCTGTCTCTATGGTGTGTGGTTACCACCTCTCTCTCTCTGTCTCTATGGTGTGTGGTTACCACCTCTCTCTCTGTCTCTATGGTGTGTGGTTACCATCTCTCTCTCTGTCTCTATGGTGTGTGGTTACCTTCTCTCTCTGCCTCTATGGTGTGTGGTTACCATCTCTCTCTCTGTCTCTATGGTGTGTGGTTACCATCTCTCTCTCTGTCTCTATGGTGTGTGGTTACCACCTCTCTCTATGGTGTGTGGTTACCACCTCTCTCTCTGTCTCTATGGTGTGTGGTTACCATCTCTCTCTGTCTCTATGGTGTGTGGTTACCATCTCTCTCTCTGTCTCTATGGTGTGTGGTTACCATCTCTCTCTCTGTCTCTATGGTGTGTGGTTACCATCTCTCTCTCTGTCTCTATGGTGTGTGGTTACCATCTCTCTCTCTGTCTCTATGGTGTGTGGTTACCTTCTCTCTCTCTCTGTCTCTATGGTGTGTGGTTACCATCTCTCTCTCTGTCTCTATGGTGTGTGGTTACCATCTCTCTCTCTCTGTCTCTATATTGTGTGGTTACCATCTCTCTCTCTCTGTCTCTATGGTGTGTGGTTACCATCTCTCTCTCTGTCTCTATGGTGTGTGGTTACCTTCTCTCTCTATGGTGTGTGGTTACCACCTCTCTCTCTGTCTCTATGGTGTGTGGTTACCATCTCTCTCTCTGTCTCTATGGTGTGTGGTTACCATCTCTCTCTCTCTGTCTCTATGGTGTGTGGTTACCATCTCTCTCTGTCTCTATGGTGTGTGGTTACCATCTCTCTCTGTCTCTATGGTGTGTGGTTACCATCTCTCTCTCTGTCTCTATGGTGTGTGGTTACCATCTCTCTCTCTGTCTCTATGGTGTGTGGTTACCATCTCTCTCTCTCTGTCTCTATGGTGTGTGGTTACCATCTCTCTCTCTCTGTCTCTATGGTGTGTGGTTACCATCTCTCTCTCTCTGTCTCTATGGTGTGTGGTTACCACCTCTCTCTCTGTCTCTATGGTGTGTGGTTACCATCTCTCTCTCTCTGTCTCTATGGTGTGTGGTTACCATCTCTCTCTGTCTCTATGGTGTGTGGTTACCTTCTCTCTCTGTCTCTATGGTGTGTGGTTACCATCTCTCTCTCTCTGTCTCTATGGTGTTGGTTACCATCTCTCTCTCTGTCTCTATGGTGTGTGGTTACCATCTCTCTCTGTCTCTATGGTGTGTGGTTACCATCTCTCTCTGTCTCTATGGTGTGTGGTTACCATCTCTCTCTCTGTCTCTATGGTGTGTGGTTACCATCTCTCTCTCTGTCTCTATGGTGTGTGGTTACCATCTCTCTCTCTCTGTCTCTATGGTGTGTGGTTACCATCTCTCTCTGTCTCTATGGTGTGTGGTTACCATCTCTCTCTCTCTCTCTATGGTGTGTGGTTACCATCTCTCTCTGTCTCTATGGTGTGTGGTTACCATCTCTCTCTCTGTCTCTATGGTGTGTGGTTACCATCTCTCTCTGTCTATGGTGTGTGGTTACCATCTCTCTCTGTCTCTATGGTGTGTGGTTACCATCTCTCTCTCTCTGTCTCTATGGTGTGTGGTTACCATCTCTCTCTCTGTCTCTATGGTGTGTGGTTACCATCTCTCTCTGTCTCTATGGTGTGTGGTTACCACCTCTCTCTGTCTCTATGGTGTGTGGTTACCATCTCTCTCTCTGTCTCTATGGTGTGTGGTTACCATCTCTCTCTCTCTGTCTCTATGGTGTGTGGTTACCATCTCTCTCTGTCTCTATGGTGTGTGGTTACCATCTCTCTCTGTCTCTATGGTGTGTGGTTACCATCTCTCTCTCTGTCTCTATGGTGTGTGGTTACCATCTCTCTCTGTCTCTATGGTGTGTGGTTACCATCTCTCTCTCTCTGTCTCTATGGTGTGTGGTTACCATCTCTCTCTCTCTGTCTCTATGGTGTGTGGTTACCATCTCTCTCTCTCTGTCTCTATGGTGTGTGGTTACCATCTCTCTCTGTCTCTATGGTGTGTGGTTACCATCTCTCTCTCTCTGTCTCTATGGTGTGTGGTTACCATCTCTCTCTCTCTGTCTCTATGGTGTGTGGTTACCATCTCTCTCTCTCTGTCTCTTTGGTGTGTGGTTACCATCTCTCTCTGTCTCTATGGTGTGTGGTTACCATCTCTCTCTCTCTGTCTCTATGGTGTGTGGTTACCATCTCTCTCTCTCTGTCTCTATGGTGTGTGGTTACCATCTCTCTCTCTCTGTCTCTATGGTGTGTGGTTACCATCTCTCTCTCTCTGTCTCTATGGTGTGTGGTTACCATCTCTCTCTCTCTGTCTCTATGGTGTGTGGTTACCATCTCTCTCTCTCTGTCTCTATGGTGTGTGGTTACCATCTCTCTCTCTCTGTCTCTTTGGTGTGTGGTTACCATCTCTCTCTGTCTCTATGGTGTGTGGTTACCATCTCTCTCTCTCTGTCTCTATGGTGTGTGGTTACCATCTCTCTCTCTCTGTCTCTATGGTGTGTGGTTACCATCTCTCTCTCTCTGTCTCTATGGTGTGTGGTTACCATCTCTCTCTCTCTGTCTCTATGGTGTGTGGTTACCATCTCTCTCTCTCTGTCTCTATGGTGTGTGGTTACCATCTCTCTCTCTCTGTCTCTATGGTGTGTGGTTACCATCTCTCTCTCTCTGTTCTATGGTGTCTATGGTGTGTGGTTACCATCTCTCTCTCTGTCTCTATGGTGTGTGGTTACCATCTCTCTCTGTCTCTATGGTGTGTGGTTACCATCTCTCTCTCTCTGTCTCTATGAAAGTGTGTGGTTACCATCTCTCTCTCTCTGTCTCTATGGTGTGTGGTTACCATCTCTCTCTCTCTGTCTCTATGGTGTGTGGTTACCATCTCTCTCTCTCTGTCTCTATGGTGTGTGGTTACCATCTCTCTCTCTGTCTCTATGATGTGTGGCTACCATCTCTCTCTCTGTCTCTATGGTGTGTGGTTACCACCTCTCTCTCTCTGTCTCTATGGTGTGTGGTTACCACCTCTCTCTGTCTCTATGGTGTGTGGTTACCATCTCTCTCTCTCTGTCTCTATGGTGTGTGGTTACCACCTCTCTCTCTGTCTCTATGGTGTGTGGTTACCATCTCTCTCTCTGTCTCTATGGTGTGTGGTTACCACCTCTCTCTCTGTCTCTATGGTGTGTGGTTACCATCTCTCTCTCTGTCTCTATGGTGTGTGGTTACCACCTCTCTCTCTGTCTCTATGGTGTGTGGTTACCATCTCTCTCTCTGTCTCTATGGTGTGTGGTTACCATCTCTCTCTGTCTCTATGGTGTGTGGTTACCATCTCTCTCTCTCTGTCTCTGTGTGGTTACCATCTCTCTCTCTCTGTCTCTATGGTGTGTGGTTACCATCTCTCTCTCTCTGTCTCTATGGTGTGTGGTTACCATCTCTCTCTCTGTCTCTATGATGTGTGGTTACCATCTCTCTCTCTGTCTCTATGGTGTGTGGTTACCATCTCTCTCTCTCTGTCTCTATGGTGTGTGGTTACCACCTCTCTCTCTGTCTCTATGGTGTGTGGTTACCATCTCTCTCTCTGTCTCTATGGTGTGTGGTTACCTTCTCTCTCTGTCTCTATGGTGTGTGGTTACCATCTCTCTCTCTGTCTCTATGGTGTGGGGTTACCATCTCTCTCTATGGTGTGTGGTTACCATCTCTCTCTCTGTCTCTATGGTGTGGGGTTACCATCTCTCTCTCTCTGTCTCTATGGTGTGTGGTTACCACCTCTCTCTCTGTCTCTATGGTGTGTGGTTACCATCTCTCTCTCTGTCTCTATGGTGTGTGGTTACCTTCTCTCTCTGTCTCTATGGTGTGTGGTTACCATCTCTCTCTGTCTCTATGGTGTGTGGTTACCATCTCTCTCTCTCTGTCTCTATGGTGTGTGGTTACCATCTCTCTCTCTCTGTCTCTATGGTGTGTGGTTACCATCTCTCTCTCTGTCTCTATGGTGTGTGGCTACCATCTCTCTCTCTGTCTCTATGATGTGTGGCTACCATCTCTCTCTCTGTCTCTATGGTGTGTGGTTACCACCTCTCTCTCTCTGTCTCTATGGTGTGTGGTTACCACCTCTCTCTCTGTCTCTATGGTGTGTGGTTACCATCTCTCTCTCTCTGTCTCTATGGTGTGTGGTTACCACCTCTCTCTCTGTCTCTATGGTGTGTGGTTACCATCTCTCTCTCTCTGTCTCTATGGTGTGTGGTTACCATCTCTCTCTCTCTGTCTCTATGGTGTGTGGTTACCACCTCTCTCTCTGTCTCTATGGTGTGTGGTTACCATCTCTCTCTCTGTCTCTATGGTGTGTGGTTACCACCTCTCTCTCTGTCTCTATGGTGTGTGGTTACCATCTCTCTCTCTGTCTCTATGGTGTGTGGTTACCATCTCTCTCTGTCTCTATGGTGTGTGGTTACCATCTCTCTCTCTCTGTCTCTGTGTGGTTACCATCTCTCTCTCTCTGTCTCTATGGTGTGTGGTTACCATCTCTCTCTCTCTGTCTCTATGGTGTGTGGTTACCATCTCTCTCTCTGTCTCTATGATGTGTGGTTACCATCTCTCTCTCTGTCTCTATGGTGTGTGGTTACCATCTCTCTCTCTCTGTCTCTATGGTGTGTGGTTACCACCTCTCTCTCTGTCTCTATGGTGTGTGGTTACCATCTCTCTCTCTGTCTCTATGGTGTGTGGTTACCTTCTCTCTCTGTCTCTATGGTGTGTGGTTACCATCTCTCTCTCTGTCTCTATGGTGTGGGGTTACCATCTCTCTCTATGGTGTGTGGTTACCATCTCTCTCTCTGTCTCTATGGTGTGGGGTTACCATCTCTCTCTCTCTGTCTCTATGGTGTGTGGTTACCATCTCTCTCTCTGTCTCTATGGTGTGTGGTTACCTTCTCTCTCTGTCTCTATGGTGTGAGGTTACCATCTCTCTCTATGGGGTGTGGTTACCATCTCTCTCTCTGTCTCTATGGTGTGGGGTTACCATCTCTCTCTCTCTGTCTCTATGGTGTGTGGTTACCATCTCTCTCTCTGTCTCTATGGTGTGTGGTTACCATCTCTCTCTCTGTCTCTATGGTGTGTGGTTACCACCTCTCTCTCTGTCTCTATGGTGTGTGGTTACCATCTCTCTCTCTGTCTCTATGGTGTGTGGTTACCTTCTCTCTCTGCCTCTATGGTGTGTGGTTACCATCTCTCTCTCTGTCTCTATGGTGTGTGGTTACCATCTCTCTCTCTGTCTCTATGGTGTGTGGTTACCACCTCTCTCTCTGTCTCTATGGTGTGTGGTTACCATCTCTCTCTCTCTGTCTCTATGGTGTGTGGTTACCATCTCTCTCTCTGTCTCTATGGTGTGTGGTTACCATCTCTCTCTCTGTCTCTATGGTGTGTGGTTACCATCTCTCTCTCTGTCTCTATGGTGTGTGGTTACCTTCTCTCTCTCTCTGTCTCTATGGTGTGTGGTTACCATCTCTCTCTCTGTCTCTATGGTGTGTGGTTACCATCTCTCTCTCTCTGTCTCTATGGTGTGTGGTTACCACCTCTCTCTCTGTCTCTATGGTGTGTGGTTACCATCTCTCTCTCTGTCTCTATGGTGTGTGGTTACCTTCTCTCTCTATGGTGTGTGGTTACCACCTCTCTCTCTGTCTCTATGGTGTGTGGTTACCATCTCTCTCTCTGTCTCTATGATGTGTGGTTACCTTCTCTCTCTGTCTCTATGGTGTGTGGTTACCATCTCTCTCTCTGTCTCTATGGTGTGTGGTTACCATCTCTCTCTCTCTGTCTCTATGGTGTGTGGTTACCATCTCTCTCTCTGTCTCTATGGTGTGTGGTTACCATCTCTCTCTCTGTCTCTATGGTGTGTGGTTACCATCTCTCTCTGTCTCTATGGTGTGTGGTTACCATCTCTCTCTCTCTGTCTCTATGGTGTGTGGTTACCATCTCTCTCTCTCTGTCTCTATGGTGTGTGGTTACCATCTCTCTCTCTCTGTCTCTATGGTGTGTGGTTACCATCTCTCTCTCTCTCTCTCTATGGTGTGTGGTTACCATCTCTCTCTGTCTCTATGGTGTGTGGTTACCATCTGTCTCTATGGTGTGTGGTTACCATCTCTCTCTCTGTCTCTATGGTGTGTGGTTACCATCTCTCTCTCTGTCTCTATGGTGTGTGGTTACCATCTCTCTCTCTCTGTCTCTATGGTGTGTGGTTACCATCTCTCTCTCTCTGTCTCTATGGTGTGTGGTTACCATCTCTCTCTCTGTCTCTATGGTGTGTGGTTACCATCTCTCTCTCTGTCTCTATGATGTGTGGCTACCATCTCTCTCTCTGTCTCTATGGTGTGTGGTTACCACCTCTCTCTCTCTGTCTCTATGGTGTGTGGTTACCACCTCTCTCTCTGTCTCTATGGTGTGTGGTTACCATCTCTCTCTCTCTGTCTCTATGGTGTGTGGTTACCACCTCTCTCTCTGTCTCTATGGTGTGTGGTTACCATCTCTCTCTCTGTCTCTATGGTGTGTGGTTACCACCTCTCTCTCTGTCTCTATGGTGTGTGGTTACCATCTCTCTCTCTGTCTCTATGGTGTGTGGTTACCATCTCTCTCTGTCTCTATGGTGTGTGGTTACCATCTCTCTCTCTCTGTCTCTGTGTGGTTACCATCTCTCTCTCTCTGTCTCTATGGTGTGTGGTTACCATCTCTCTCTCTCTGTCTCTATGGTGTGTGGTTACCATCTCTCTCTCTGTCTCTATGATGTGTGGTTACCATCTCTCTCTCTGTCTCTATGGTGTGTGGTTACCATCTCTCTCTCTCTGTCTCTATGGTGTGTGGTTACCACCTCTCTCTCTGTCTCTATGGTGTGTGGTTACCATCTCTCTCTCTGTCTCTATGGTGTGTGGTTACCTTCTCTCTCTGTCTCTATGGTGTGTGGTTACCATCTCTCTCTCTGTCTCTATTGTGTGGGGTTACCATCTCTCTCTATGGTGTGTGGTTACCATCTCTCTCTCTGTCTCTATGGTGTGGGGTTACCATCTCTCTCTCTCTGTCTCTATGGTGTGTGGTTACCACCTCTCTCTCTGTCTCTATGGTGTGTGGTTACCATCTCTCTCTCTGTCTCTATGGTGTGTGGTTACCTTCTCTCTCTCTCTGTCTCTATGGTGTGTGGTTACCATCTCTCTCTCTGTCTCTATGGTGTGTGGTTACCATCTCTCTCTCTGTCTCTATGGTGTGTGGTTACCACCTCTCTCTCTCTGTCTCTATGGTGTGTGGTTACCACCTCTCTCTCTGTCTCTATGGTGTGTGGTTACCATCTCTCTCTCTGTCTCTATGGTGTGTGGTTACCTTCTCTCTCTGCCTCTATGGTGTGTGGTTACCATCTCTCTCTCTGTCTCTATGGTGTGTGGTTACCATCTCTCTCTCTGTCTCTATGGTGTGTGGTTACCACCTCTCTCTCTGTCTCTATGGTGTGTGGTTACCATCTCTCTCTGTCTCTATGGTGTGTGGTTACCATCTCTCTCTCTGTCTCTATGGTGTGTGGTTACCATCTCTCTCTCTGTCTCTATGGTGTGTGGTTACCATCTCTCTCTCTGTCTCTATGGTGTGTGGTTACCATCTCTCTCTCTGTCTCTATGGTGTGTGGTTACCTTCTCTCTCTCTCTGTCTCTATGGTGTGTGGTTACCATCTCTCTCTCTGTCTCTATGGTGTGTGGTTACCATCTCTCTCTCTCTGTCTCTATGGTGTGTGGTTACCACCTCTCTCTCTGTCTCTATGGTGTGTGGTTACCATCTCTCTCTCTGTCTCTATGGTGTGTGGTTACCATCTCTCTCTCTCTGTCTCTATGGTGTGTGGTTACCATCTCTCTCTCTGTCTCTATGGTGTGTGGTTACCTTCTCTCTCTATGGTGTGTGGTTACCACCTCTCTCTCTGTCTCTATGGTGTGTGGTTACCATCTCTCTCTCTCTGTCTCTATGGTGTGTGGTTACCATCTCTCTCTCTGTCTCTATGGTGTGTGGTTACCTTCTCTCTCTGTCTCTATGGTGTGTGGTTACCATCTCTCTCTCTCTGTCTCTATGGTGTGTGGTTACCATCTCTCTCTGTCTCTATGGTGTGTGGTTACCATCTCTCTCTGTCTCTATGGTGTGTGGTTACCATCTCTCTCTCTGTCTCTATGGTGTGTGGTTACCATCTCTCTCTCTGTCTCTATGGTGTGTGGTTACCATCTCTCTCTCTCTGTCTCTATGGTGTGTGGTTACCATCTCTCTCTCTCTCTCTATGGTGTGTGGTTACCATCTCTCTCTCTCTCTCTATGGTGTGTGGTTACCATCTCTCTCTCTCTGTCTCTATGGTGTGTGGTTACCATCTCTCTCTCTGTCTCTATGGTGTGTGGTTACCATCTCTCTCTCTGTCTCTATGGTGTGTGGTTACCATCTCTCTCTCTCTGTCTCTATGGTGTGTGGTTACCATCTCTCTCTCTCTCTCTATGGTGTGTGGTTACCATCTCTCTCTCTCTCTCTATGGTGTGTGGTTACCATCTCTCTCTCTGTCTCTATGGTGTGTGGTTACCATCTCTCTCTCTGTCTCTATGGTGTGTGGTTACCATCTCTCTCTCTCTGTCTCTATGGTGTGTGGTTACCATCTGTCTCTATGGTGTGTGGTTACCATCTCTCTCTCTGTCTCTATGGTGTGTGGTTACCATCTCTCTCTCTGTCTCTATGGTGTGTGGTTACCATCTCTCTCTCTGTCTCTATGGTGTGTGGTTACCATCTCTCTCTCTGTCTCTATGGTGTGTGGTTACCATCTCTCTCTCTCTGTCTCTATGGTGTGTGGTTACCATCTCTCTCTCTCTGTCTCTATGGTGTGTGGTTACCATCTCTCTCTCTGTCTCTATGGTGTGTGGTTACCACCTCTCTTTGTCTCTATGGTGTGTGGTTACCATCTCTCTCTCTCTGTCTCTATGGTGTGTGGTTACCATCTCTCTCTCTCTGTCTCTATGGTGTGTGGTTACCATCTCTCTCTCTGTCTCTATGGTGTGTGGTTACCATCTCTCTCTGTCTCTATGGTGTGTGGTTACCATCTCTGTCTCTATGGTGTGTGGTTACCATCTCTCTCTCTCTGTCTCTATGGTGTGTGGTTACCACCTCTCTCTCTGTCTCTATGGTGTGTGGTTACCATCTCTCTCTCTCTGTCTCTATGATGTGTGGTTACCTTCTCTCTCTCTGTCTCTATGGTGTGGGGTTACCATCTCTCTCTCTGTCTCCCTAGGAGGTGTCATCATCTCTGTCTATGGATATGGAGGCTGGTGTGGGAGGAGGGCGCTCCCTATTGCAGTACGGGGACAGAAAGAGGGAGAGAGACAGACAGCGGGAGAGAGAAAGAGGACAGAACAAAGTCAACGAGAGGACAGGAGTCTACCCACCAGTGGAGTTTAAGGTAAGATCTATTTCTTTCTTCCTAACTTGTTTTAAGGTGTTTTAAAACCCCAATGTGGCCGTTTTTATCTTAATATCTAATCATTTCTGGGTAACAATGAAGTACCTTACTGTGATTGGTCAAAAAGAAACAAATAGCTTCTTAACAAGAGCAATTACTGAAGGAGTGTTCTTGGTGGGGAAACTGAAAACTAGCTGTTATTGGTCTATTCACTAATTTACCACCTAGTGATGTCACCAGGCACGCCAAAACTCCATCTTACCAAAACAGGCTGATATTTCAGGTGGTCTTTTCAAACAGCTCTTTTAATACTTTGAATTATTGCATTTCCACATTATTATTCCAACCTCATAGTGTGGAAATACACTGAGTATACCATACATTAGGAAGACCTTAATAATATTGCGTTGCATCCCCTCGTCTCTCCCTCCCTCCTCTCTAGGATACATCAATACACGTACGTTCTATACTAGGATACATCAATACATGTACGTTCTATACTAGGATACATCAATACATGTACGTTCTATACTAGGATACATCAATACATGTACGTTCTATACTAGGATACATCAATACATGTACGTTCTATACTAGGATACATCAATACACGTACGTTCTATACTAGGATACATCAATACATGTACGTTCTATACTAGGATACATCAATACATGTACGTTCTATACTAGGATACATCAATACATGTACGTTCTATACTAGGATACATCAATACATGTACGTTCTATACTAGGATACATCAATACATGTACGTTCTATACTAGGATACATCAATACATGTACGTTCTATACTGGGATACATCAATACATGTACGTTCTATACTAGGATACATCAATACATGTACGTTCTATACTAGGATACATCAATACATGTACGTTCTATACTAGGATACATCAATACATGTACGTTCTATACTGGGATACATCAATACATGTACGTTCTATACTAGGATACATCAATACATGTACGTTCTATACTAGGATACATCAATACATGTACGTTCTATACTAGGATACATCAATACATGTACGTTCTATACTAGGATACATCAATACATGTACGTTCTATACTAGGATACATCAATACACGTACGTTCTATACTAGGATACATCAATACATGTACGTTCTATACTAGGATACATCAATACACGTACGTTCTATACTAGGATACATCAATACATGTACGTTCTATACTGGGATACATCAATACATGTACGTTCTATACTAGGATACATCAATACACGTACGTTCTATACTAGGATACATCAATACATGTACGTTCTATACTAGGATACATCAATACACGTACGTTCTATACTAGGATACATCAATACATGTACGTTCTATACTAGGATACATCAATACATGTACATTCTATACTAGGATACATCAATACATGTACGTTCTATACTAGGATACATCAATACATGTACGTTCTATACTAGGATACATCAATACACGTACATTCTATACTAGGATAATCAATACATGTACATTCTATACTAGGATACATCAATACATGTACATTCTATACTAGGATACATCAATACATGTACATTCTATACTAGGATACATCAATACATGTACATTCTATACTAGGATACATCAATACATGTACATTCTATACTAGGATACATCAATACATGTACGTTCTATACTAGGATACATCAATACACGTACGTTCTATACTAGGATACATCAATACATGTACGTTCTATACTAGGATACATTCATACATAAAAAATCCAAAAATTGGTGCCGGCCAATTGTCCGGGACAAGAAGAAAAAAATCCCATTGTGAAATAATGGTTTTTAGCCTATTGATTGATGGAAATACCAGTCGATGGAAATACATTTGACTGGTCATGCTATTCGGTCTTTAGGTTAATTTGCATAATTTAGTGGAATGAAATCGGTGCGTGTGTAATGTATCTTATTTATCACACACAGATTCATAATAATAATAATAATATTCGAACCCACTACCCTGGCGTTACAAGCGCCATGCTCTACCAGCTGAGCTACAGAGGACCACAGATTCAGAGCCTTTGAGTGGAAAATAGACAGACAGCAGGAGAGCTGCTGCAGCATCTCAAACAGTAAATGCAACGGAAGGCAGGCTTCACCAGCGCGTCAGTAAATGAATAGGCAACGGAAGGCAGGCTTCATCAGCACGTCAGTAAATGAATAGGCAACGGAAGGCAGGCTTCATCAGCACGTCAGTAAATGAATAGGCAACGGAAGGCAGGCTTCATCAGCGCGTCAGTAAATGAATAGGCAACGGAAGGCAGGCTTCATCAGCACGTCAGTAGATTAATAGGCAACGGAAGGCAGGCTTCATCAGCACGTCAGTAAATGAATAGGCAACGGAAGGCAGGCTTCACCAGCGCGTCAGTAAATGAATAGGCAACGGAAGGCAGGCTTCACCAGCGCGTCAGTAAATGAATAGGCAACGGAAGGCAGGCTTCATCAGCGCGTCAGTAAGTTAATAGGCAACGGAAGGCAGGCTTCACCAGCACGTCACACACCACAAGGCAGGCTTCATCAGCACGTCACACACCACAAGGCAGGCTTCATCAGCGCGTCAGTAAGTTAATAGGCAACGGAAGGCAGGCTTCATCAGCGCGTCAGTAAATGAATAGGCAACGGAAGGCAGGCTTCATCAGCTCGTCAGTAAATGAATAGGCAACGGAAGGCAGGCTTCACCAGCGCGTCAGTAAATGAATAGGCAACGGAAGGCAGGCTTCATCAGCACGTCAGTAAATTAATAGGCAACGGAAGGCAGGCTTCATCAGCGCGTCAGTAAATTAATAGGCAACGGAAGGCAGGCTTCATCAGCGCGTCAGTAAATTAATAGGCAACGGAAGGCAGGCTTCATCAGCGCGTCAGTAAATGAATAGGCAACGGAAGGCAGGCTTCATCAGCACGTCAGTAAATTAATAGGCAACGGAAGGCAGGCTTCATCAGCGCGTCAGTAAATTAATAGGCAACGGAAGGCAGGCTTCATCAGCGCGTCAGTAAATTAATAGACAACGGAAGGCAGGCTTCATCAGCGCTTCAGTAAATGAATAGGCAACGGAAGGCAGGCTTCATCAGTGCGTCAGTAAATGAATAGGCAACGGAAGGCAGGCTTCATCAGCACGTCATTAAATTAATAGGCAACGGAAGGCAGGCTTCATCAGCACGTCAGTAAATTAATAGGCAACGGAAGGCAGGCTTCATCAGCGCGTCAGTAAATTAATAGGCAACGGAAGGCAGGCTTCATCAGCGCGTCAGTAAATGAATAGGCAACGGAAGGCAGGCTTCATCAGCGCGTCAGTAAATTAATAGGCAACGGAAGGCAGGCTTCATCAGCGCGTCAGTAAATTAATAGGCAACGGAAGGCAGGCTTCATCAGCACGTCAGTAAATGAATAGGCAACGGAAGGCAGGCTTCATCAGCACGTCAGTAAATGAATAGGCAACGGAAGGCAGGCTTCATCAGCACGTCAGTAAATGAATAGGCAACGGAAGGCAGGCTTCATCAGCACGTCAGTAAATGAATAGGCAACGGAAGGCAGGCTTCATCAGCACGTCAGTAAATGAATAGGCAACGGAAGGCAGGCTTCATCAGCGCGTCAGTAAATTAATAGGCAACGGAAGGCAGGCTTCATCAGCACGTCAGTAGATTAATAGGCAACGGAAGGCAGGCTTCATCAGCGCGTCAGTAGATTAATAGGCAACGGAAGGCAGGCTTCATCAGCACGTCAGTAAATGAATAGGCAACGGAAGGCAGGCTTCATCAGCACGTCAGTAAATGAATAGGCAACGGAAGGCAGGCTTCATCAGCACGTCAGTAGATTAATAGGCAACGGAAGGCAGGCTTCATCAGCGCGTCAGTAAATGAATAGGCAACGGAAGGCAGGCTTCATCAGCACGTCAGTAAATGAATAGGCAACGGAAGGCAGGCTTCATCAGCACGTCAGTAGATTAATAGGCAACGGAAGGCAGGCTTCATCAGCACGTCAGTAAATGAATAGGCAACGGAAGGCAGGCTTCATCAGCACGTCAGTAAATTAATAGGCAACGGAAGGCAGGCTTCATCAGCGCGTCAGTAAATTAATAGGCAACGGAAGGCAGGCTTCATCAGCGCTTCAGTAAATGAATAGGCAACGGAAGGCAGGCTTCATCAGCGCGTCAGTAAATGAATAGGCAACGGAAGGCAGGCTTCATCAGCACGTCATTAAATTAATAGGCAACGGAAGGCAGGCTTCATCAGCACGTCAGTAAATTAATAGGCAACGGAAGGCAGGCTTCATCAGCGCGTCAGAAAATTAATAGGCAACGGAAGGCAGGCTTCATCAGCGCGTCAGTAAATGAATAGGCAACGGAAGGCAGGCTTCATCAGCGCGTCAGTAAATTAATAGGCAACGGAAGGCAGGCTTCATCAGCGCGTCAGTAAATTAATAGGCAACGGAAGGCAGGCTTCATCAGCGCGTCAGTAAATTAATAGGCAACGGAAGGCAGGCTTCACCAGCACGTCAGTAAATGAATAGGCAACGGAAGGCAGGCTTCATCAGCACGTCAGTCAATTAATAGGCAACGGAAGGCAGGCTTCATCAGGACGTCAGTAAATGAATAGGCAACGGAAGGCAGGCTTCATCAGCACGTCAGTAAATGAATAGGCAACGGAAGGCAGGCTTCATCAGCACGTCAGTAAATGAATAGGCAACGGAAGGCAGGCTTCACCAGCACGTCAGTAAATGAATAGGCAACGGAAGGCAGGCTTCATCAGCACGTCAGTAAATGAATAGGCAACGGAAGGCAGGCTTCATCAGCACGTCAGTAGATTAATAGGCAACGGAAGGCAGGCTTCATCAGCACGTCAGTAAATGAATAGGCAACGGAAGGCAGGCTTCATCAGCACGTCAGTAGATTAATAGGCAACGGAAGGCAGGCTTCATCAGCACGTCAGTAGATTAATAGGCAACGGAAGGCAGGCTTCATCAGCACGTCAGTAGATTAATAGGCAACGGAAGGCAGGCTTCATCAGCACGTCAGTAAATGAATAGGCAACGGAAGGCAGGCTTCATCAGCGCGTCAGTAAATTAATAGGCAACGGAAGGCAGGCTTCATCAGCACGTCAGTAAATGAATAGGCAACGGAAGGCAGGCTTCACCAGCACGTCAGTAAATGAATAGGCAACGGAAGGCAGGCTTCATCAGCACGTCAGTAAATGAATAGGCAACGGAAGGCAGGCTTCATCAGCACGTCAGTAGATTAATAGGCAACGGAAGGCAGGCTTCATCAGCACGTCAGTAAATGAATAGGCAACGGAAGGCAGGCTTCATCAGCACGTCAGTAGATTAATAGGCAACGGAAGGCAGGCTTCATCAGCACGTCAGTAGATTAATAGGCAACGGAAGGCAGGCTTCATCAGCACGTCAGTAGATTAATAGGCAACGGAAGGCAGGCTTCATCAGCACGTCAGTAAATGAATAGGCAACGGAAGGCAGGCTTCATCAGCGCGTCAGTAAATTAATAGGCAACGGAAGGCAGGCTTCATCAGCACGTCAGTAGATTAATAGGCAACGGAAGGCAGGCTTCATCAGCACGTCAGTAAATGAATAGGCAACGGAAGGCAGGCTTCATCAGCACGTCAGTAAATGAATAGGCAACGGAAGGCAGGCTTCATCAGCACGTCAGTAGATTAATAGGCAACGGAAGGCAGGCTTCATCAGCACGTCAGTAAATGAATAGGCAACGGAAGGCAGGCTTCATCAGCACGTCAGTAAATTAATAGGCAACGGAAGGCAGGCTTCATCAGCACGTCAGTAAATGAATAGGCAACGGAAGGCAGGCTTCATCAGCACGTCAGTAAATGAATAGGCAACGGAAGGCGGGCTTCATCAGCACGTCAGTAAATGAATAGGCAACGGAAGGCGGGCTTCATCAGCACGTCAGTAAATGAATAGGCAACGGAAGGCAGGCTTCATCAGCACGTCAGTAAATGAATAGGCAATGGAAGGCAGGCTTCATCAGCACGTCAGTAGATTAATAGGCAACGGAAGGCAGGCTTCATCAGCACGTCAGTAAATGAATAGGCAACGGAAGGCAGGCTTCATCAGCACGTCAGTAGATTAATAGGCAACGGAAGGCAGGCTTCATCAGCACGTCAGTAGATTAATAGGCAACGGAAGGCAGGCTTCATCAGCACGTCAGTAAATGAATAGGCAATGGAAGGCAGGCTTCATCAGCACGTCAGTAAATGAATAGGCAACGGAAGGCAGGCTTCATCAGCGCGTCAGTAGATTAATAGGCAACGGAAGGCAGGCTTCATCAGCACGTCAGTAAATGAATAGGCAACGGAAGATAGGCTTCATCAGCACGTCAGTAAATGAATAGGCAACGGAAGGCAGGCTTCATCAGCACGTCAGTAAATGAATAGGCAACGGAAGGCAGGCTTCATCAGCGCGTCAGTAAATTAATAGGCAACGGAAGGCAGGCTTCATCAGCGCTTCAGTAAATGAATAGGCAACGGAAGGCAGGCTTCATCAGCGCGTCAGTAAATGAATAGGCAACGGAAGGCAGGCTTCATCAGCACGTCATTAAATTAATAGGCAACGGAAGGCAGGCTTCATCAGCACGTCAGTAAATGAATAGGCAACGGAAGGCAGGCTTCATCAGCACGTCAGTAAATGAATAGGCAACGGAAGGCAGGCTTCATCAGCGCGTCAGTAAATGAATAGGCAACGGAAGGCAGGCTTCATCAGCGCGTCAGTAAATGAATAGGCAACGGAAGGCAGGCTTCATCAGCGCGTCAGTAAATTAATAGGCAACGGAAGGCAGGCTTCATCAGCACGTCAGTAAATTAATAGGCAACGGAAGGCAGGCTTCATCAGCGCGTCAGTAAATGAATAGGCAACGGAAGGCAGGCTTCATCAGCGCGTCAGTAAATGAATAGGCAACGGAAGGCAGGCTTCATCAGCGCGTCAGTAAATGAATAGGCAACGGAAGGCAGGCTTCATCAGCGCGTCAGTAAATGAATAGGCAACGGAAGGCAGGCTTCATCAGCGCGTCAGTAAATGAATAGGCAACGGAAGGCAGGCTTCATCAGCGCGTCAGTAAATGAATAGGCAACGGAAGGCAGGCTTCATCAGCGCGTCAGTAAATGAATAGGCAACGGAAGGCAGGCTTCATCAGCACGTCAGTAAATGAATAGGCAACGGAAGGCAGGCTTCATCAGCGCGTCACACACCACCTAGCAATGAGCTGGAGTTAATATGCATTTTGAAAACATATACTTAATTGTTTGAAACCTGAACGTTTTTTAATACATATTATAAGGCATGTCTTACCTTGCTTCAAAGTAGCCTATCCAAAATCAGACCATATCCGTGGAGGCAATTATTTAATATCAACATTCTTTAACCATAATGGTGGCGGAGGGGATGGCTGCCGTTTTACGGGCTCCTAACCAACTGTGCTATTTTGTGTGTTTTTTGTATTGTTTAACTTATTTCGTACATAATGTTGCTGCTACCGTCTCTTATGACTGAAACGAGCTTCTGCACATCAGAACAGCGATTACTCACCTCGAACTGGACGAAGATTTTTTCTTTAATGAGTCCGACACAAAGGATATACTGCTTCCCGGAGACCAGGCCCAAATGCCCATCATTCACGTGAAGAAAAGATGGAGATACAGGGGGCGAAGGTCGGGGCGAAGGTCGGGGTGTGAGGATTCGTAGGTGAGTGAGTAAATCCCCACTACCATCGGTTCTATTGGCCAACGTGCAATCACTGGAAAACAAACTGGATGATCTATGGTGGAGACTATCCTACCAACGGGACATTAAAAACTGGATGATCTATGGTGGAGACTATCCTACCAACGGGACATTAAAAACTGGATGATCTATGGTGGAGACTATCCTACCAACGGGACATTAAAAACTGGATGATCTATGGTGGAGACTATCCTACCAACGGGACATTAAAAACTGGATGATCTACGGCTGAGACTATCCTACCAACGGGACATTAAAAACTGGATGATCTATGGTGGAGACTATCCTACCAACGGGACATTAAAAACTGGATGATCTATGGTGGAGACTATCCTACCAACGGGACATTAAAAACTGGATGATCTATGGTGGAGACTATCCTACCAACGGGACATTAAAAACTGGATGATCTATGGTGGAGACTATCCTACCAACGGGACATTAAAAACTGGATGATCTATGGTGGAGACTATCCTACCAACGGGACATTAAAAACTGGATGATCTATGGTGGAGACTATCCTACCAACGGGACATTAAAAACTGGATGATCTACGGCTGAGAATATCCTACCAACGGGACATTAAAAACTGGATGATCTATGGTGGAGACTATCCTACCAACGGGACATTACAAACTGGATGATCTATGGTGGAGACTATCCTACCAACGGGACATTAAAAACTGGATGATCTATGGTGGAGACTATCCTACCAACGGGACATTAAAAACTGGATGATCTATGGTTGAGACTATCATACCAACGGGACATTAAAAACTGGATGATCTATGGTGGAGACTATCCTACCAACGGGACATTAAAAACTGGATGATCTATGGTGGAGACTATCCTACCAACGGGACATTAAAAACTGGATGATCTATGGTGGAGACTATCCTACCAACGGGACATTAAAAACTGGATGATCTATGGTGGAGACTATCCTACCAACGGGACATTAAAAACTGGATGATCTATGGTGGAGACTATCCTACCAACGGGACATTAAAAACTGGATGATCTATGGTGGAGACTATCCTACGAACGGGACATTAAAAACTGGATGATCTATGGTTGAGACTATCATACCAACGGGACATTAAAAACTGTAATATCTTATGTTTCACCAAGTCGTGGCTGAAAGACAACACGGATAATATACAGTTGGCTGGGTTTTCCGTGCATCGGCAGGACAGAACAGCTACGTCTGGTAAGACGTGTCTATTAGTCAATAACAGCTGGTGCGCGATGTCTAATATTAAGGAAGTCTCGAGGTATTGCTCGCCTGAGGTAGAGTATCTCATGATAAGCTGTAGACCCACTATCTACCAAGAGAGTTCTCATCTATATTTTTCGTAGCCATCTATTTACCACCACAAACCGATGCTGGCACTAAGACCACACTCAACGAGCTGTATAAGGCCATAAGCAAAACAAGAACATGCTCATCCAGAAGCGGCGCTCCTAGTGGCCAGGGACTTTAATGCAGTCAAACTTAAATCCGTTTTACCTAATTTCTACCAGCATGTCACATGCAACCAGAGGAAAATAAACTCTAGACCACCTTTACTCCACACACAGAGACGCATACAAAGCTCTCCCTCGCCCTCCATTTGGCAAATCTGACCATAATTCTATCCTCCTGATTCCTGCTTACAAGCAAAAACTAAAGCGGCATGTACTAGTGTCTCGCTCAACACGGAAGTGGTCAGATGACGCGGATGCTAAGCTACAGGACTGTTTTTCTAGCACAGACTGGAATACGTTCCGTGAATCATCCAATGACATTGGCGTATACCACCTCAGTCACCGGCTTCATCAAAAAGTGCATCGATGACATCGTCCCCACAGTGACCGTACGTACATATCCCAACCAGAAGCCATGGATTACAGGCAACATCCGCACCAAGCTAAAGGCTAGAGCTTCCGCTTTCAAGGAGCGGGACACTAATCCAGACGCTTATAATAAATCCTGCTATGCCCTCAGACGAACCATCAAACAGGCAAAGCATCAATACAGGACTAAGATTGAATCCTACTACATCGGCTCTGACGCTCGTCGGATGTGGCAGGGCTTGCAAACTATTACGGACTACAAAGGAAAACCCAGCTGCGAGCTGCCCAGTGACGCAAGCCTATCAGACGCGCTAAATGCCTTTTATGCAAGCAACACTGACGCATGCATGAGAGCACCAGCTGTTCCGGACGACTGTGTGATCACACTTTCCGTAGCCGATGTGAGCAAGACCTTTAAACAGGTCAACATTCACAAGGCCGCGGGGCCAAGCGGATTACCAGGGCTTATACTCAGAGCATGCGCTGACCAACTGGCAAGTGTCTTCACTGATATTTTCAACATCTCCCTGACCGAGTCTGTAATACCTACACGTTTCAAGCAGACCACCATAGTCCCCATGCCCAAGAATGCGAAGGTAACCTCATAAATGACTACCACCTCGTAGCACTCACGTCGGTAGCCATGAAGTGCTTTGAAAGGCTGGTCATGGCTCACATCAACACCATCATCCCTGAAACCCTAGACCCACTCCATGTCGCATACCGCCCCACAGATGACGCAATCTCAATGGCACTACACACTGCCCTTTCCTGCCTGGACAAAATTAACACCTATGAAAGAATGCTGTTCATTGACTACAGCTCAGCGTTCAACACCATAGTGCCCACAAAGCTCATCACTAAGCTAAGGACCCTGGGACTAAACACCTCCCTCTGCAACTGGATCCTGGACTTCCTGACGGGCCGCCCCCAGGTGGTAAGGGTAGGTAACAACACATCTGCCATGCTGATCCTCAACACGGGGGCCTCTCAGGGGTGCGTGCTTAGTCCCCTCCTGTACTCCCTGTTCACCCACAACTCTGTGACCAAGCACGACTCCAACACCATCATTAAGTTTGCTGACGACACAACAGTGGTAGGCCTGATCACCGACAACAATGAGACAGCCTATAGGGAGGAGGTCAGAGACCTGGCCGTCTGGTGCCAGGACAACAACCTCGCCCTCAATGTGAGCAAGACAAAGGAGATGATCGTGGACTACAGGAACAGGAGGCAGTCGTGAAGAGGGCACCTTTTCCCCCTCAGGAGACTGAAAAGATTTGGCATGGGTCCCCAGATCCTAAAAAAGTTATACAGCTGCACCATCGAGAGCATCCTGACCGGTTGCATCACCGCCTGGTATGGCAACTGCTCGGAATCCGACCGTAAGGCGCTACAGAGGGTAGTGTGTACAGCCCAGTACATCACTGGGGCCAAGCTTCCTGCCATCCAGGACCTCTATACCAGGCGGTGTCAGAGGAAGGCCCAAAAATTGTCAAAGACTCCAGTCACCCAAGTCATAGACTGTTCTCTCTGCTACCGCACGGCAAGCGGTACCGGAGCGCCAAGTCTAGGTCCAAAAGGCTCCTTAACAGCATCTACCCCCAAGCCATAAGACTGCTGAACAATTAATCAAATGGCTACCCAGACTATTTACATTGACCCCCCCCGCTGCTACTCGCTGTTTATTATCTATGCATAGTCACTTTACCCCTACCTAAATGTACAAATTACCTTGACTAACCTGTAACCCCACATATTGACTCGGTATTGTGCCACGTACTGAGGATACGAAGAGGCAGGACGCAGACGCAGGAATTAACAAGGTCAAGGTTCACTTGAGTAAGAGAAATAATAAAGAGAGAGTAAACGACACGAAGCTGAACAATCCCACACAACATCATCCAGAACAGTCCAGGGCTAAATAGGGGTGGTGATGAGGTGCAGGTGCGCTGGAGGTGATTAGGGTGCGTTGGGTTTCCATTCCGGTGTTGCCGAGGTGGTGCGCTCAGACCGGTGGCTCAGTAGACCGGCGAATCAGAACGCCGGAGGGGAGCAACGGGAGGAAATGTGACCGGTATCATGTATATAGCCTCGTTATTGTTATGTAATCTTATTGTGTTAATTTTTATTTTATTTTTTACTTTTATTTAGCAAATATTTTCTTAAGTCTTATTTCCTGAACTGCATTGTTGATTTAAGGGCTTGTAAGTCAGCATTTCACGTCAAGGTCTACATATTATATTCGGCGCATGTGACAAATAAAATGTCATTTGATTTGATTCATTGTCCAGGAGCCAAAGGCGCAATCCTAGTCATATTAGCAACCCATGCTAGTTGTTACATCTTTAGATCTCCCGTCTTTCTATATTTCTGACGGATATTTTCATCTGAAACCGCTGGCATGTGCAGTGCCCTTTTGACAACGGTGTTTTCCAGCTAATTGCGTTATGGAACGAACATTCGCGTGTAGCCTACTGCCGTGTTTGCATTGCTGCCCTTATAATGTGAATAAATAATAGTTTATCAACATTTTAAGCTAAAGGTTCTGATCAGTTGCATCAGACTCATTGCTTTAAAAAAATATTAATATATTATGTTTCTTCTGGTTGTTGCTTTATCGTCCCAGAGTCAGAGGCTATTTCTTTCTCGACAAGCTGACCAGTAGAATAGGTCAACCTTTCTACTATGGGAGATTGACATAGGCTGGTGATTTTGCTGTTCGTTACTCATCTTGTTGGCTGAGGAAAAGTAGATGTGGACAGTTATTCTAACATGTTCAAAGTGCGCATCAGAATTCGCCAAGAAGGACCGCATGTTGTTGCATCCTCGATTTGCATGTTCTGTTAATATGAATTACCATAATCTAAATGTGATTTCTGTCATTCTGAGCACCGTGGGTGGATGCCTTAATCAGATTATGCACCCAATGCATATGGGTCTGGTAAATTTCTCAATTGTCCGGTAAATTAAAATTCTGCCAGACGGAAACCCTGGTGTGTGTGTGCATCTATCAGTTCCACATACATGTCAGTACATACACACAACAAGTAGGTCACATGGGGGAGAGGCGTGGTGCCATGAGGTGTTGCTTAATTTGTTTTCTGAAACCAGGTTTGCTGTTCACTTGGTCTATATAAGATGGAAGGGAGTTCCATGCACTCATGGCTCTGTATAATACTGTACGTTTCCTTGAATTTGTTCTGGACCTGGGGACTGTGAAAAAAAAAAACCTGGTGGCATGTCTGGTGGGGTAAGTGTGTGTGTCAGAGCTGTGTGTAAGTTGACTATGCAAACAATTTGGAGTTTCCAATATTAATGTTTCTTATAAAAACAAGAAGCAATGCAGTCAGTCTTCCCTCAACTCATAGCCGAGAGAGACTGGAAGATCCAAGATGGCGTAGTACTTCAGTCCTGTTTTAGTCGTGTCTGTAAATACCCTGTTTTTTGTTTTGTTTTTTTCGTATATATTTCCCTATCAGACTTTTCATCCTTCTACAAAATATACTTTCCTGCAACCCGCCTCACTCAATGTGGAACGGATTCTATTATTGACTTACCTTTTATCTAGAATCTCCAGTTGAAACTAGCTAGCCAGCTAACTAGCTACTTGCTATTAGCCACCGTTAGCGGTATTTCACCCATAGTTCTGAGGTTGGAATAATAATGTGAAAAACCCTTTTACTGTAAGAGCTGTCTGAAAAGACTGGCTGTTAAATTAGTTAACAGACTGATCTAGACCTCTCTGCCAATAACAGATAGTGTTCAGTTTTCCCCCTCCCCACTCAAACCACTCCCAGATAGTCCTAGCAAAATTCTTGCTTTAGAAATTGCTCTCTGCTAAGAAGCTATTTTTGTTTGTTTTCAATTAAAATGGTAAAAAAGAATCGCAGTATGGTACATAATTGTTACCCAGAAATGATTTGATACTGAGATAAAAACAGCTGCACAAGCAGCAGGATATTGTAAATAAGAGAGATGCAAGACATTGCACTTGCCAAAAAAATCTGCGCCAGTGAATGGTGCTCCTCACCCTGCTGCAACGGGATAACAGCAGTGCATGGTGCTCCTCACCCTGCTGCAACGGGATAACAGCAGTGCATGGTGCTCCTCACCCTGCTGCAACGGGATAACAGCAGTGCATGGTGCTCCTCACCCTGCTGCAACGGGATAATTTTTTGGTGCTCCTCACCCTGCTGCAACGGAATAACAGCAGTGCATGGTGCTCTTCACCCTGCTGCAACGGGATAACAGCAGTGCATGGTGCTCCTCACCCTGCTGCAACGGGATAACAGCAGTGCATGGTGCTCCTCACCCTGCTGCAACGGGATAACAGCAGTGCATGGTGCTCCTCACCCTGCTGCAACGGGATAACAGCAGTGCATGGTGCTCTTCACCCTGCTGCAACGGGTTAACAGCAGTGCATGGTGCTCCTCACCCTGCTGCAACGGGATAACAGCAGTGCATGGTGCTCCTCACCCTGCTGCAACGGGATAACAGCAGTGCATGGTGCTCCTCACCCTGCTGCAACGGGATAACAGCAGTGCATGGTGCTCCTCACCCTGCTGCAACGGGATAACAGCAGTGCATGGTGCTCCTCACCCTGCTGCAACGGGATAACAGCAGTGCATGGTGCTCCTCACCCTGCTGCAACGGGATAACAGCAGTGCATGGTGCTCCTCACCCTGCTGCAACGGGATAACAGCAGTGCATGGTGCTCTTCACCCTGCTGCAACGGGATAACAGCAGTGCATGGTGCTCCTCACCCTGCTGCAACGGGATAACAGCAGTGCATGGTGCTCCTCACCCTGCTGCAACGGGATAACAGCAGTGCATGGTGCTCCTTACCCTGCTGCAACGGGATAACAGCCAGAACAGCAGAGAGGCCCGATATACTGCTGTTTACGTTCAGCTGATTCTGCCTGATGTATTATTTATTTCTAATCAATTGCTTCTCTCTCTCTCTCTCTCTCTCTCTCTCTCTCTCTCTCTCTCTCTCTCTCTCTCTCTGTCTCTGTCTCTGTCTCTGTCTCTGTCTCTGTCTCTCTCTCTCTCCTTCTCTCTCTCTCCTTCTCTCTCTCTCTCTCTCTCTGTCTCTGTCTCTCTGTCTCTCTGTCTCTCTGTCTCTGTCTCTGTCTCTGTCTCTCTGTCTCTCTGTCTCTCTGTCTCTCTGTCTCTCTGTCTCTCTGTCTCTGTCTCTGTCTCTGTCTCTGTCTCTGTCTCTGTCTCTGTCTCTGTCTCTGTCTCTGTCTCTGTCTCTGTCTCTCTCTCTCTCTCTCTCTCTCTCTCTCTCTCTCTCTCTCTCTCTCTCTCTCTCTCTCTGTCTCTGTCTCTGTCTCTGTCTCTCTGTCTCTGTCTCTGTCTCTGTCTCTGTCTCTGTCTCTGTCTCTCTCTCTCTCTCTCTCTCCAGGAGGGCGGAGCTGGCTGTATCATGCTGTGGGCGGAGAACCTGACAGTGAGCGTGCTCCGCGGCGGTCGCTGGGAACAACACGACCTCACCTCTCTGACCTTTGGAGAGGGCGTGACCCCTAGGCTCCAGGGCTCCCTCTGCAACCAATCACACTCCAGGTCAGAGGGGTCAGAGATTAGGGGTCAGCGGTTCTGGATTTAGAGCTGGACCGGAGGTTATGAACAGTCCTCTGACATCACATCCTGTCTAGAACCTTGTTAGAAACCATGGAAACAGCAGCCTT
This sequence comes from Coregonus lavaretus, assembly GCF_964263955.1. Lineage (NCBI taxonomy): Eukaryota > Metazoa > Chordata > Actinopteri > Salmoniformes > Salmonidae > Coregonus > Coregonus lavaretus. The sequence goes on along the minus strand of NW_028164364.1, from coordinate 3,065 downwards.
GCTGAACTTAGACATGATTGGAATTAATTATTATGTTGATCTTTCTCTTCTCTGTTAGTCTGGTTCTAAACTATGAGAATATTCTGGGACATCGCTCGTTCAAACTAGTGTGAGTAGACCGGACACACACACACACACACACACACACACACACACACACACACACACACACACACACACACTGTTCTAAGCAAACACATACACAAACACTTTTGAACTCATTTTGTGTGTGTCTGTGTGTGTCTCCAGCTTTGCCATGTCCCAGCGTCACTACAAGGTGTCAGCTCGCGCTGGTTCACGCTAGACAGCGTGGAGATAGAATACGACGGTCAGAAAGCATCGTTTAACGGGAGCCGGAACGTGTACGCACCGGCTGAGTACTCCTACCGCTGTCAGTCAGTCACTAACTTCAGATACCCCCTCCTGGTACCACGCACCTCCAAAGACCCTGCTAACCAGTGGAGGGTCTCATTCACTGACTTCCAGGTAGGGTGTGCGTACGGTGTGTGTGTGCGTACGGTGTGTGTGTGCGTACGGTGTGCGTACGGTGTGTGTGTGCGTACGGTGTGTGTGCGCGTACGGTGTGTGTGTGCGTACGGTGTGTGTGTGCGTACGGTGTGTGTGTGTGCGTACGGTGTGTGTGTGTGCTTACGGTGTGTGTGTGTGAACAGTGTGTGTGTGCTTACGGTGTGTGTGTGTGAACAGTGTGTGTGTGCGTACGGTGTGTGTGTGCGTACGGTGTGTGTGTGCGTACGGTGTGTGCGTACGGTGTGTGTGTGTGCTTGCGGTGTGTGTGAACAGTGTGTGTGTGCGTACGGTGTGTGTGTGCGTACGGTGTGTGTGTGCGCTTGCGGTGTGTGTGTGTGAACAGTGTGTGTGTGCGTACGGTGTGTGTGTGCGTACGGTGTGTGTGTGCGTACGGTGTGTGTGTGTGCGTACGGTGTGTGTGTGCGTACGGTGTGTGTGTGAACAGTGTGTGTCTGTGAAACGAAAACAGAATACAAACTGCAAGTTGAAACATCTCTCTCTCTTTCAACCCTCCCCCCCATGCCCTCCCCCCATGCCCCCCCCCCCCCCCTCCCCCCATGCCCTCCCCCCATGCCCCCCCCCCCCCCCCCCCCATGCCCTCCCCCCATGCCCCCCCTCTAGATCCAGGGCTTCAACGTGGCAGGGGGAGAGTTCTCCTATGCCAGTGACTGTGCAGGGTTCTTCAGTCCTGGTATCTGGATGGGACTTCTCAGCAGTCTACTGATGGTCCTGGTCCTAACCTACGGCCTCCATATGATCATGCAGCTACACACCATGGACCGCTTTGATGACCCCAAGGGACCTGCTATCTCCGTACCACAGACTGACTAACACACACACACACACACACACACACACACACACACACACACACACACACACACACACACACACACACACACACACACACACACACACACACACACACACACACACACACACACACACACACACACACACACACACACACACACACACACACACACACAGACAGACAGACAGTCATATACATAGACTGACAGACAGACAGACAGACAGTCATATAGACAGCCATATGGACACAGAGATACTTGTATTTATTTCCGTTACATTCCTCCTGTCATTCCTTTAGTTACCATAGCAACAAGACCGCTCAGCAAATAGGAAGGAAGGAAGGAGCAGGAAGGAAGGAAGGAGCAGAAAGGAAGGAGCAGGAAGGAAGGGGAATAAGGGATGGGGTGAAGAAGGAAGGGGAATAAGGGATGGGGGAGGGAGGGAGGGAGGGGGATGGGGGAGGGAGGAAGGAAGGGGAATACGGGATGGGGGAGGGAGGAAGGGGAATAAGGGATGGGGTGAAGAAGGAAGGGGAATAAGGGATGGGGTGAAGAAGGAAGGGGAATAAGGGATGGGGTGAAGAAGGAAGGGGAATAAGGGATGGGGGAGGGAGGGAGGGGGATGGGGGAGGGAGGAAGGAAGGGGAATAAGGGATGTGGGAGGGAGGAAGGGGAATAAGGGATGGGGTGAAGAAGGAAGGGGAATAAGGGATGGGGGAGGGAGGGAGGGGGATGGGGGAGGGAGGAAGGGGGATGGGGGAGGGAGGAAGGGGAATAAGGGATGGGGGAGGGAGGGAGGGGAATAAGGGATGGGGGAGGGAGGAAGGGGATGGGGGAGGGAGGAAGGGGAATAAGGGATGGGGGAGGGAGGGAGGGGAATAAGGGATGGGGGAGGGAGGAAGGGGGATGGGGAGGGAGGAAGGGGAATAAGGGATGGGGGAGGGAGGGAGAAGGGGAATAAGGGATGGGGGAGGGAGGGAGGAAGGGGAATAAGGGATGGGGGGGAGGGAGGGAGGAAGGGGAATAAGGGATGGGGAGGGAGGAAGGGGAATAAGGGATGGGGAGGGAGGAAGGGGAATAAGGGATGGGGGAGGAAGGAAGGGGAATAAGGGATGGGGGAGGAGGAAGGAAGGGGAATAAGGGATGGGGGAGGGAGGAAGGGGGGGATAAGGGATGGGGGAGAGAGGGAGGAAGGGGGATGGGGAGGAGGGAGGAAGGGGATGGGGGAGGGAGGGAGGGGAATAAGGGATGGGGGATGAAGGGAGGAAGGGGAATAAGGGATGGGGGAGGAGGAAGGGGAATAAGGATGGGGGAGGGATGGGAGGAAGGGGGATGGGGGAGGGAGGAAGGGGAATAAGGGATGGGGGAGGGAGGGAGGAAGGGGAGGGAGGAAGGGGAATAAGGGATGGGGAGGAAGGAAGGGGAATAAGGGATGGGGGAGGGAGGAAGGGGAATAAGGGATGGGGGAGGGAGGGAGGGAAGGGGGATGGGGAGGGAGGAAGGGGAATAAGGGACTGGGGGAGGGAGGGAGGAAGGGGAGGGAGAAGGGGAATAAGGGATGGGGGAGGAAGAAGGGGAATAAGGGCTGGGGGGATGGGGAGGGAGGGAAGGGAATAAGGGATGGGGAGCGGGAGGAGGGATGGGGGAGGGAGGAAGGAAGGGGAATAAGGGATGGGGAGGGAGGAAGGGGAATAAGGGAGGGGGAGGGAGGAAGGGAGAATAAGG
>NW_028164365.1:12500-21810 GCF_964263955.1 Coregonus lavaretus | reverse complement strand
AGTTACATCTATAATCTATAGAGACACCTGGACCTTTAGGAGACAGACTGATGACAGAGTACCTAGTCGCGTGAGTAAAATCTATAGAGACCACCGGACCTTTAGGAGACAGACTGATGACAGAGTTACCTAGAGGAGAGACAGTATAACATCTATAATCTATAGAGACCACCTGGACCTTTAGGAGACAGACTGATGACAGAGTTACCTAGAGGAGAGACAGTATAACATCTATAATCTATAGAGACCACCTGGACCTTTAGGAGACAGACTGATGACAGAGTTACCTAGAGGAGAGACAGTATAACATCTATAATCTATAGAGACCACCTGGACCTTTAGGAGACAGACTGATGACAGAGTTACCTAGAGGAGAGACAGTATAACATCTATAATCTATAGAGACCACCTGGACCTTTAGGAGACAGACTGATGACAGAGTTACCTAGAGGAGAGACAGTATAACATCTATAATCTATAGGACCACCTGGACCTTTAGGAGACAGACTGATGACAGAGTTACCTAGAGGAGAGACAGTATAACATCTATAATCTATAGAGACCACCTGGACCTTTAGGAGACAGACTGATGACAGAGTTACCTAGAGGAGAGACAGTATAACATCTATAATCTATAGAGACCACCTGGACCTTTAGGAGACAGACTGATGACAGAGTTACCTAGAGGAGAGACAGTATAACATCTATAATCTATAGAGACCACCTGGACCTTTAGGAGACAGACTGATGACAGAGTTACCTAGAGGAGAGACAGTATAACATCTATAATCTATAGAGACCACCTGGACCTTTAGGAGACAGACTGATGACAGAGTTACCTAGAGGAGAGACAGTATAACATCTATAATCTATAGAGACCACCTGGACCTTTAGGAGACAGACTGATGACAGAGTTACCTAGAGGAGAGACAGTATAACATCTATAATCTATAGAGACCACCTGGACCTTTAGGAGACAGACTGATGACAGAGTTACCTAGAGGAGAGACAGTATAACATCTATAATCTATAGAGACCACCTGGACCTTTAGGAGACAGACTGATGACAGAGTTACCTAGAGGAGAGACAGTATAACATCTATAATCTATAGAGACCACCTGGACCTTTAGGAGACAGACTGATGACAGAGTTACCTAGAGGAGAGACAGTATAACATCTATAATCTATAGAGACCACCTGGACCTTTAGGAGACAGACTGATGACAGAGTTACCTAGAGGAGAGACAGTATAACATCTATAATCTATAGAGACCACCTGGACCTTTAGGAGACAGACTGATGACAGAGTTACCTAGAGGAGAGACAGTATAACATCTATAATCTATAGAGACCACCTGGACCTTTAGGAGACAGACTGATGACAGAGTTACCTAGAGGAGAGACAGTATAACATCTATAATCTATAGAGACCACCTGGACCTTTAGGAGACAGACTGATGACAGAGTTACCTAGAGGAGAGACAGTATAACATCTATAATCTATAGAGACCACCTGGACCTTTAGGAGACAGACTGATGACAGAGTTACCTAGAGGAGAGACAGTATAACATCTATAATCTATAGAGACCACCTGGACCTTTAGGAGACAGACTGATGACAGAGTTACCTAGAGGAGAGACAGTATAACATCTATAATCTATAGAGACCACCTGGACCTTTAGGAGACAGACTGATGACAGAGTTACCTAGAGGAGAGACAGTATAACATCTATAATCTATAGAGACCACCTGGACCTTTAGGAGACAGACTGATGACAGAGTTACCTAGAGGAGAGACAGTATAACATCTATAATCTATAGAGACCACCTGGACCTTTAGGAGACAGACTGATGACAGAGTTACCTAGAGGAGAGACAGTATAACATCTATAATCTATAGAGACCACCTGGACCTTTAGGAGACAGACTGATGACAGAGTTACCTAGAGGAGAGACAGTATAACATCTATAATCTATAGAGACCACCTGGACCTTTAGGAGACAGACTGATGACAGAGTTACCTAGAGGAGAGACAGTATAACATCTATAATCTATAGAGACCACCTGGACCTTTAGGAGACAGACTGATGACAGAGTTACCTAGAGGAGAGACAGTATAACATCTATAATCTATAGAGACCACCTGGACCTTTAGGAGACAGACTGATGACAGAGTTACCTAGAGGAGAGACAGTATAACATCTATAATCTATAGAGACCACCTGGACCTTTAGGAGACAGACTGATGACAGAGTTACCTAGAGGAGAGACAGTATAACATCTATAATCTATAGAGACCACCTGGACCTTTAGGAGACAGACTGATGACAGAGTTACCTAGAGGAGAGACAGTATAACATCTATAATCTATAGAGACCACCTGGACCTTTAGGAGACAGACTGATGACAGAGTTACCTAGAGGAGAGACAGTATAACATCTATAATCTATAGAGACCACCTGGACCTTTAGGAGACAGACTGATGACAGAGTTACCTAGAGGAGAGACAGTATAACATCTATAATCTATAGAGACCACCTGGACCTTTAGGAGACAGACTGATGACAGAGTTACCTAGAGGAGAGACAGTATAACATCTATAATCTATAGAGACCACCTGGACCTTTAGGAGACAGACTGATGACAGAGTTACCTAGAGGAGAGACAGTATAACATCTATAATCTATAGAGACCACCTGGACCTTTAGGAGACAGACTGATGACAGAGTTACCTAGAGGAGAGACAGTATAACATCTATAATCTATAGAGACCACCTGGACCTTTAGGAGACAGACTGATGACAGAGTTACCTAGAGGAGAGACAGTATAACATCTATAATCTATAGAGACCACCTGGACCTTTAGGAGACAGACTGATGACAGAGTTACCTAGAGGAGAGACAGTATAACATCTATAATCTATAGAGACCACCTGGACCTTTAGGAGACAGACTGATGACAGAGTTACCTAGAGGAGAGACAGTATAACATCTATAATCTATAGAGACCACCTGGACCTTTAGGAGACAGACTGATGACAGAGTTACCTAGAGGAGAGACAGTATAACATCTATAATCTATAGAGACCACCTGGACCTTTAGGAGACAGACTGATGACAGAGTTACCTAGAGGAGAGACAGTATAACATCTATAATCTATAGAGACCACCTGGACCTTTAGGAGACAGACTGATGACAGAGTTACCTAGAGGAGAGACAGTATAACATCTATAATCTATAGAGACCACCTGGACCTTTAGGAGACAGACTGATGACAGAGTTACCTAGAGGAGAGACAGTATAACATCTATAATCTATAGAGACCACCTGGACCTTTAGGAGACAGACTGATGACAGAGTTACCTAGAGGAGAGACAGTATAACATCTATAATCTATAGAGACCACCTGGACCTTTAGGAGACAGACTGATGACAGAGTTACCTAGAGGAGAGACAGTATAACATCTATAATCTATAGAGACCACCTGGACCTTTAGGAGACAGACTGATGACAGAGTTACCTAGAGGAGAGACAGTATAACATCTATAATCTATAGAGACCACCTGGACCTTTAGGAGACAGACTGATGACAGAGTTACCTAGAGGAGAGACAGTATAACATCTATAATCTATAGAGACCACCTGGACCTTTAGGAGACAGACTGATGACAGAGTTACCTAGAGGAGAGACAGTATAACATCTATAATCTATAGAGACCACCTGGACCTTTAGGAGACAGACTGATGACAGAGTTACCTAGAGGAGAGACAGTATAACATCTATAATCTATAGAGACCACCTGGACCTTTAGGAGACAGACTGATGACAGAGTTACCTAGAGGAGAGACAGTATAACATCTATAATCTATAGAGACCACCTGGACCTTTAGGAGACAGACTGATGACAGAGTTACCTAGAGGAGAGACAGTATAACATCTATAATCTATAGAGACCACCTGGACCTTTAGGAGACAGACTGATGACAGAGTTACCTAGAGGAGAGACAGTATAACATCTATAATCTATAGAGACCACCTGGACCTTTAGGAGACAGACTGATGACAGAGTTACCTAGAGGAGAGACAGTATAACATCTATAATCTATAGAGACCACCTGGACCTTTAGGAGACAGACTGATGACAGAGTTACCTAGAGGAGAGACAGTATAACATCTATAATCTATAGAGACCACCTGGACCTTTAGGAGACAGACTGATGACAGAGTTACCTAGAGGAGAGACAGTATAACATCTATAATCTATAGAGACCACCTGGACCTTTAGGAGACAGACTGATGACAGAGTTACCTAGAGGAGAGACAGTATAACATCTATAATCTATAGAGACCACCTGGACCTTTAGGAGACAGACTGATGACAGAGTTACCTAGAGGAGAGACAGTATAACATCTATAATCTATAGAGACCACCTGGACCTTTAGGAGACAGACTGATGACAGAGTTACCTAGAGGAGAGACAGTATAACATCTATAATCTATAGAGACCACCTGGACCTTTAGGAGACAGACTGATGACAGAGTTACCTAGAGGAGAGACAGTATAACATCTATAATCTATAGAGACCACCTGGACCTTTAGGAGACAGACTGATGACAGAGTTACCTAGAGGAGAGACAGTATAACATCTATAATCTATAGAGACCACCTGGACCTTTAGGAGACAGACTGATGACAGAGTTACCTAGAGGAGAGACAGTATAACATCTATAATCTATAGAGACCACCTGGACCTTTAGGAGACAGACTGATGACAGAGTTACCTAGAGGAGAGACAGTATAACATCTATAATCTATAGAGACCACCTGGACCTTTAGGAGACAGACTGATGACAGAGTTACCTAGAGGAGAGACAGTATAACATCTATAATCTATAGAGACCACCTGGACCTTTAGGAGACAGACTGATGACAGAGTTACCTAGAGGAGAGACAGTATAACATCTATAATCTATAGAGACCACCTGGACCTTTAGGAGACAGACTGATGACAGAGTTACCTAGAGGAGAGACAGTATAACATCTATAATCTATAGAGACCACCTGGACCTTTAGGAGACAGACTGATGACAGAGTTACCTAGAGGAGAGACAGTATAACATCTATAATCTATAGAGACCACCTGGACCTTTAGGAGACAGACTGATGACAGAGTTACCTAGAGGAGAGACAGTATAACATCTATAATCTATAGAGACCACCTGGACCTTTAGGAGACAGACTGATGACAGAGTTACCTAGAGGAGAGACAGTATAACATCTATAATCTATAGAGACCACCTGGACCTTTAGGAGACAGACTGATGACAGAGTTACCTAGAGGAGAGACAGTATAACATCTATAATCTATAGAGACCACCTGGACCTTTAGGAGACAGACTGATGACAGAGTTACCTAGAGGAGAGACAGTATAACATCTATAATCTATAGAGACCACCTGGACCTTTAGGAGACAGACTGATGACAGAGTTACCTAGAGGAGAGACAGTATAACATCTATAATCTATAGAGACCACCCGGACCTTTAGGAGACAGACTGATGACAGAGTTACCTAGAGGAGAGACAGTATAACATCTATAATCTATAGAGACCACCTGGACCTTTAGGAGACAGACTGATGACAGAGTTACCTAGAGGAGAGACAGTATAACATCTATAATCTATAGAGACCACCTGGACCTTTAGGAGACAGACTGATGACAGAGTTACCTAGAGGAGAGACAGTATAACATCTATAATCTATAGAGACCACCTGGACCTTTAGGAGACAGACTGATGACAGAGTTACCTGGAGGAGAGACAGTATAACATCTATAATCTATAGAGACCACCTGGACCTTTAGGAGACAGACTGATGACAGAGTTACCTGGAGGAGAGACAGTATAACATCTATAATCTATAGAGACCACCTGGACCTTTAGGAGACAGACTGATGACAGAGTTACCTAGAGGAGAGACAGTATAACATCTATAATCTATAGAGACCACCTGGACCTTTAGGAGACAGACTGATGACAGAGTTACCTAGAGGAGAGACAGTATAACATCTATAATCTATAGAGACCACCTGGACCTTTAGGAGACAGACTGATGACAGAGTTACCTAGAGGAGAGACAGTATAACATCTATAATCTATAGAGACCACCTGGACCTTTAGGAGACAGACTGATGACAGAGTTACCTAGAGGAGAGACAGTATAACATCTATAATCTATAGAGACCACCTGGACCTTTAGGAGACAGACTGATGACAGAGTTACCTAGAGGAGAGACAGTATAACATCTATAATCTATAGAGACCACCTGGACCTTTAGGAGACAGACTGATGACAGAGTTACCTAGAGGAGAGACAGTATAACATCTATAATCTATAGAGACCACCTGGACCTTTAGGAGACAGACTGATGACAGAGTTACCTAGAGGAGAGACAGTATAACATCTATAATCTATAGAGACCACCGGACCTTTAGGAGACAGACTGATGACAGAGTTACCTAGAGGAGAGACAGTATAACATCTATAATCTATAGAGACCACCTGGACCTTTAGGAGACAGACTGATGACAGAGTTACCTAGAGGAGAGACAGTATAACATCTATAATCTATAGAGACCACCTGGACCTTTAGGAGACAGACTGATGACAGAGTTACCTAGAGGAGAGACAGTATAACATCTATAATCTATAGAGACCACCTGGACCTTTAGGAGACAGACTGATGACAGAGTTACCTAGAGGAGAGACAGTATAACATCTATAATCTATAGAGACCACCTGGACCTTTAGGAGACAGACTGATGACAGAGTTACCTAGAGGAGAGACAGTATAACATCTATAATCTATAGAGACCACCTGGACCTTTAGGAGACAGACTGATGACAGAGTTACCTAGAGGAGAGACAGTATAACATCTATAATCTATAGAGACCACCTGGACCTTTAGGAGACAGACTGATGACAGAGTTACCTAGAGGAGAGACAGTATAACATCTATAATCTATAGAGACCACCTGGACCTTTAGGAGACAGACTGATGACAGAGTTACCTAGAGGAGAGACAGTATAACATCTATAATCTATAGAGACCACCTGGACCTTTAGGAGACAGACTGATGACAGAGTTACCTGGAGGAGAGACAGTATAACATCTATAATCTATAGAGACCACCTGGACCTTTAGGAGACAGACTGATGACAGAGTTACCTGGAGGAGAGACAGTATAACATCTATAATCTATAGAGACCACCTGGACCTTTAGGAGACAGACTGATGACAGAGTTACCTAGAGGAGAGACAGTATAACATCTATAATCTATAGAGACCACCTGGACCTTTAGGAGACAGACTGATGACAGAGTTACCTAGAGGAGAGACAGTATAACATCTATAATCTATAGAGACCACCTGGACCTTTAGGAGACAGACTGATGACAGAGTTACCTAGAGGAGAGACAGTATAACATCTATAATCTATAGAGACCACCTGGACCTTTAGGAGACAGACTGATGACAGAGTTACCTAGAGGAGAGACAGTATAACATCTATAATCTATAGAGACCACCTGGACCTTTAGGAGACAGACTGATGACAGAGTTACCTAGAGGAGAGACAGTATAACATCTATAATCTATAGAGACCACCTGGACCTTTAGGAGACAGACTGATGACAGAGTTACCTAGAGGAGAGACAGTATAACATCTATAATCTATAGAGACCACCCGGGCCTTTAGGAGACAGACTGATGACAGAGTTACCTAGAGGAGAGACAGTATAACATCTATAATCTATAGAGACCACCTGGACCTTTAGGAGACAGACTGATGACAGAGTTACCTAGAGGAGAGACAGTATAACATCTATAATCTATAGAGACCACCTGGACCTTTAGGAGACAGACTGATGACAGAGTTACCTAGAGGAGAGACAGTATAACATCTATAATCTATAGAGACCACCTGGACCTTTAGGAGACAGACTGATGACAGAGTTACCTAGAGGAGAGACAGTATAATATCTATATATAAATATGATATATGATAGACAGTGGGGGAGAAAAGTATTTAGTCAGCCACCAATTGTGCAAGTGGCAATTCTGGATTTTTTTGTTGTTATTCTGTCTCTCACTGTTCAAATAAACCTACCATTAAAATTATAGACTGATCATTTCTTTGTCAGTGGGCAAACGTACAAAATCAGCAGGGGATCAAATACTTTTTTTCCCCCCTCACTGTACGAGACATCCTCTATGTTTAAACAGGACTATGTTGATGTCCAACACATCCCATTGGTTCAGGTGCCGGACAGAGAAATGGAACACAATTCAGATACAGACCCTTCAAGGGCTGTTACATTACAGGAAAGGGGCAATCTGCTGTTCAAACAATAACAAAACAGGATCCCCGCCACTGATTTGGTAAAAGGAGGAGGGAAGGGGCTGGAGAAATGACAGGGCTATGGATACATCCCATCTGACCATCCATGATATCAACATTGTAGTTTTAACCATGTTTTGCGGTTATATAGTGTTTGTTTACAATTACTTTGTTTGCAAACAACTATGTAAAACAAGCTTATATTTTGGGTTCTGACGAGGTACGACCAATGAGTTATATATTACACTAAATGACTGATAGGGGGCGCTGTGTTGAAGCCACCATGCCCCCATCTTGGCACTCCCCCCCACACCATTGTAACACATATTCTGGAAGATGGCGGCAGGTAGCTTAGTGGTTAAGAGCGTTGTGCAAGTAACCGAAAGGTCGCTGGTTCTAATCCCAGAGCCGACTAGGTGAAAAATCTGTCGATGTGCCCTTGAGCAAGGCACTTAACCCTAATTGCTCCTGTAAGTCGCTCTGGATAAGAGCGTCTGCTAAATGACCAATTATTTATTTATTTAAGATGTAGAAATGCATTTATTCCGTCTACATTCTTTTTTGACACATGTATTATATTACAGGCATCTTAATGCATTACTTTTAAATTATAATATGTGACCTAAGCGTTAAAATAACAAATACAAAAATATCTAAAAACATTTTCCTTAAAGTATAATTTTTAGAGATGACTAATGTTACTGTCACCCCTACAACAATACAATACTTAAATACGGGTGATTTTGTCCTTGAAACATTTAATTGAAATACTGTTGAATTCCATTCATTCCTATGGAGGACTGCTCCTACTGGGGAGAGCCAAAATGGCCGACCGGTGGCTTCAAAGCCTCTCATAGCAACAGCAGTCCAGGATTTATATACATCATTGGCTACGACAGTTG
>NW_028164365.1:0-10000 GCF_964263955.1 Coregonus lavaretus | reverse complement strand
ATATATAATACAACTGGAGTCAACACCAGGGACATGACTGAAACAGTAAAGTAACCTCCTGTAGAAGAGGCATTCTTAACCTACTCCTCATCCTACGCCCTACCCTACCCCTCATCCTACCCCCTACCCTACCCCATACCTCTCATCCTACCCCTACCCTACTCCTCATCCTACCCCCTACCCTACCCCTCATCCTACCCCCTACCCTACCCCTCATCCTAACCCCTCATCCTACCCCTCATCCTACCCCTCATCCTACCCCTACCCTACCCCTCATCCTACCCCCTACCCTACCCCTCATCCTACCCTACCCTACCCCTCATCCTACCCCCTACCATACCTCTCATCCTACCCCTACCCTACCCCTCATCCTACCCCCTACCTTACCCCTCATCCTACCCCCTAACCCTCATCCTACCCCCTACCCTACCCCTCATCCTACCCCCTACCCTACCCCTACCCTACCCCTCATCCTACCCCCTACCCTACACCTACCCATCATCCTACCACCTACCCTACCCCTCATCCTACCCCCTACCCCTACCCCTCATCCTACCCCCTACCCCTACCCTACCCCTCATCCTACCCCCTACCCTACCCCTCATCCTACCCCCTTACCCTACCCCTCATCCTACCCCTACCCTACCCCTCATCCTACCCCCTACCCTACCCTACCCCTCATCCTACCCCTGACCTACCCCTCATCCTACCCCCTACCCTACCCCTCATCCTAATCCCTACCCTACCCTACCCTACCCCTCATCCTACCCCCTACCCTACCCCTCATCCTTACCCTACTTTTCTTCGGCCCCTAGCTCCTACCCCGTACACCTGGGAGGAATGGAATCAATGGAACAGAGTCAAACACGTTGGGTCCATGTATTTTATGTGTTTGGTACCATTCCATTGATTCCATTCCAGCCATTACAATGAGCCCGTCCTCCTATAGCTCCTCCCACCAGCCTCCTCTGCCCTACACCTTAACCCCTACATTCTACACCCTAACCCCAACCCTCCAGTCTTACCCTAACCCTTACACCCTAACCCCTATCCTCCAGTCTTTCCCTAGCCCTTACACCCTAACCCCTACCCTTCAGTCTTACCCTACTGATGGTGAAGAGCAGACCAGGTTGCCCGTTACAGACTCCAGTGAAACAGTATCTCAACCTCCAGTAGAAGAGGTGTTCCGATATGAAGGTGATGAGAGCCAGGCCCATGGCGGTAGCCAGCATGTAGAAGACTCCGGCCATGTTGTCTATGTCCAGCTGGCTGGACATAACCTCATTCTTCTCATGGTGACAGATCCCCGTTAGCCAGATAGCCTCCAACTCCTCCATCTCACCTGGAGTAGAGGGCAGGGACAGGGACAGGGGGAGAGGGAGAGAGTGGAGGGAGAGAGAGAGAGGGTGGGGGTAAAGAGCGAGGGAGAGAGAGTGGTAGAGAGAGTAAGTAAAGTCTATGACATTATCTATTGAGAGAGACGTTAGAGAGACAGTAGACATTAAGACAGACAGAAGGGGTGAGACAGAAGTGGGTGAGGAGGGGTGAGGAGGGGGAGACAGAAGGGGGTGATGAGGGAGAGACAGAAGGGGGTGAGGAGGGGGAGACAGAAGGGGGTGATGAGGGGGAGACAGAAGGGGGTGATGAGGGGGAGACAGAAGGGGGTGATGAGGGGGAGACAGAAGGGGGTGATGAGGGAGAGACAGAAGGGGGTGAGGAGGGGGAGACAGAAGGGGGTGATGAGGGGGAGACAGAAGGGGGTGATGAGGGGGAGACAGAAGGGGGTGATGAGGGGGAGACAGAAGGGGGTGATGAGGGGGAGACAGAAGGGGGTGATGAGGGGGAGACAGAAGGGGGTGAGGAGACATGTCAGTGTAGAGGAGATCAGGTCAGTATATAGACAGAGACAGACAGACACATGGCCACTGAGATGCCTGAGCTCCCATAGCTAAAGAATACATTCATTAACTTAATGAGAGTGAGTGTGTGTGTGTGTGTGTGTGTGTGTGTGTGTGTGTGTGTGTGTGTGTGTGTGTGTGTAACCCAGAGGTACTGACTGGCCTGTAGAAAAGGAACTGGGTGTCGAGCTAAACGCTTCACTGCTCTCAGCAGTTAGATGTTTTTTTCTCTCTGTCTCTCTGTCTCTCTCTCTCTCTCTCTCTCTCCCCCCCCCCCCCCTCTCTCTCTCTCTCTCTCTCTCTCTCTCTCTCTCTCTCTCTCTCTCTCTCTCTCTCTCTCTCTCTCTCTCATACTGCAGAACACTATGTAACACATCATACTGATACACGCACACACACACAGACAGACACACACGTACTCAGAGGCTGAGATGATGATGAAACTGAACGTTAAAACCTCGAATAGATGCAGAGAGAGAAGCCATGATGACTGTAATAGTATGTGGGTAGCAACATGTTAACAATGATAGAGTATCAGTATGATAACTGGGGGGGGGGGGGGGGGGGGATTAACTATGGTATCCATGGTAACTGTGTGATGGTAATACTGTGGCCTGCTAGCTGGCTGTATGAATGTAACCATGGTAACTGTGTGATGGTAATACTGTAATCTGCTGGCTGACTGTATGAATGTAACCGTGGTAACTGTGTGATGTAATACTGTAGTCTGCTAGCTGGCTGTGTGAATGTA
Source organism: Coregonus lavaretus (assembly GCF_964263955.1). Classification (NCBI taxonomy): domain Eukaryota; kingdom Metazoa; phylum Chordata; class Actinopteri; order Salmoniformes; family Salmonidae; genus Coregonus; species Coregonus lavaretus. Next base: position 7,351 of record NW_028164365.1, on the reverse strand, counting down.
ACCATGGTAACTGGGTGATGGTAATACTGTAGTCTGCTAGCTGGCTGTATGAATGTAACCGTGGTAACTGTGTGATGGTAATACTGTAGCCTGCTAGCTGGCTGTATGAATGTAACCGTGGTAACTGTGTGATGGTAATACTGTAGTCTGCTAGCTGGCTGTATGAATGTAACCGTGGTAACTGTGTGATGGTAATACTGTAGTCTGCTAGCTGGCTGACTGAATGTAACCGTGGTAACTGTGATGGTAATACTGTGGTCTGCTAGCTGGCTGTATGAATGTAACCGTGGTAACTGTGTGATGTAATACTGTAGTCTGCTAGCTGGCTGTGTGAATGTAACCATGGTAACTGGGTGATGGTAATACTGTAGTCTGCTAGCTGGCTGTATGAATGTAACCGTGGTAACTGTGTGATGGTAATACTGTAGCCTGCTAGCTGGCTGTATGAATGTAACCGTGGTAACTGTGTGATGGTAATACTGTAGTCTGCTAGCTGGCTGTATGAATGTAACCGTGGTAACTGTGTGATGGTAATACTGTAGTCTGCTAGCTGGCTGTATGAATGTAACTGTGGTAACTGTGATGGTAATACTGTGGTCTGCTAGCTGGCTGTATGAATGTAACCGTGGTAACTGTGTGATGGTAATACTGTAGTCTGCTAGCTGGCTGTATGAATGTAACCGTGGTAACTGTGTGATGGTAATAGCACAGACAGAACAATGAGCCAGATATTTCACCTGATGTATAATGTGAAGCATCCGGTTGTTGTTTCCACTCACTACCAAATATGGTGATGAGAGGAAGCCCAGTGGAAGAGGAAGTAGCCAGATGGATTCTGAAGACATTCTGCTAATTTTCTCATCGATGAAACGTTTGATCTCAATACAGTTTTCTGTTTCCATAACTACAATCTGTAACAAACAGAGTGGACTACGTTTTGTAGACTTTACCCTTTGGCAAAGTTTTCTAATAATGACGTTGTTTAGAAGGAGTGAAAGGGCGAATTGACTTATTGTACACGTGCCCTTCACAGAGTAGGCGTTCCCTAATGGAAATATGCAAATACATGCTAGAATGCGCCAATAGGACCTCTCTTGCTCCTGCTTGGCTCTGCCCACCTCCTTGCTTGTTCTGCCCACTATGATTAATTTGCTCCCATTGGAAACGACAGGCTCTGGTCTATCTTGGATTAGTTATACAAGTCTTTGGTAATACTATAGTCTGATAGCTGGCTGTAGCTTCGCATAGGCTGGCTCCCAATAATAGATACTGTAGTCTGCTAGCTGGCTGTATGAATGTAACCGTGGTAACTGTGTGATGGTAATACTGTAGCCTGCTAGCTGGCTGTGTGAATGTAACCGTAGTAACTGTGTGATGGTAATACTGTAGTCTGCTAGCTGGCTGTATGAATGTAACCATGGTAACTGTGTGATGGTAATACTGTAGTCTGCTAGCTGGCTGTATGAATGTAACCGTGGTAACTGTGTGATGGTAATACTGTAGTCTGCTAGCTGGCTGTATGAATGTAACCGTGGTAACTGTGTGATGGTAATACTGTAGTCTGATAACTGGCTGTATGAATGTAACCGTGGTAACTGTGTGATGGTAATACTGTAGTCTGATATCTGATGTAGCTTCCCATAGGCTGGCTCCCAATAACAGATCCTTCTTCCTGAAGTGTGCAGTCGTCCACTACTGCCCAGAAATCTAAAAGCATTCAATTGGTGGAGGCACAGGGCTTGTGGGAGTTTCCTGTTTCTAACACAAATCAGATCACCGAAGGGAAGGGAACAAGAAAACACTTTGGGAGGAAGGACAGGATAATTGGAACATGGCCAGAGTGAAACATGCTAGCTGTGTGGTGTGCTAGTGGAGGCTGTAGTGTAGTGTAGTGGAGGCTGTAGTGTAGTGGAGGCTGTAGTGTAGTGTAGTGGAGGCTGTAGTGTAGTGTAGTGGAGGCTGTAGTGTAGTGTAGTGGAGGCTGTAGTGTAGTGTAGTGTAGTGGAGGCTGTAGTGTAGTGGAGGCTGTAGTGTAGTGTAGTGGAGGCTGTAGTGTAGTGTAGTGGAGGCTGTAGTGTAGTGGAGGCTGTAGTGTAGTGGAGGCTGTAGTGTAGTGTAGTGGAGGCTGTAGTGTAGTGTAGTGGAGGCTGTAGTGTAGTGTAGTGGAGGCTGTCGTGTAGTGGAGGCTGTAGTGTAGTGTAGTGGAGGCTGTAGTGTAGTGGAGGCTGTAGTGTAGTGTAGTGGAGGCTGTAGTGTAGTGGAGGCTGTAGTGTAGTGTAGTGGAGGCTGTAGTGTAGTGGAGGCTGTAGTGTAGTGTAGTGGAGGCTGTAGTGTAGTGTAGTGGAGGCTGTAGTGTAGTGGAGGCTGTAGTGTAGTGTAGTGGAGGCTGTAGTGTAGTGGAGGCTGTAGTGTAGTGTAGTGGAGGCTGTAGTGTAGTGTAGTGGAGGCTGTAGTGTAGTGTAGTGGAGGCTGTAGTGTAGTGTAGTGGAGGCTGTAGTGTAGTGTAGTGGAGGCTGTAGTGTAGTGTAGTGGAGGCTGTAGTGTAGTGGAGTGGAGGCTGTCGTGTAGTGTAGTGGAGGCTGTAGTGTAGTGTAGTGGAGGCTGTAGTGTAGTGGAGGCTGTAGTGTAGTGGAGGCTGTAGTGTAGTGGAGGCTGTAGTGTAGTGTAGTGGAGGCTGTAGTGTAGTGTAGTGGAGGCTGTAGTGTAGTGTAGTGGAGGCTGTAGTGTAGTGTAGTGGAGGCTGTAGTGTAGTGTAGTGGAGGCTGTAGTGTAGTGGAGGCTGTAGTGTAGTGTAGTGGAGGCTGTAGTGTAGTGGAGGCTGTAGTGTAGTGGAGGCTGTAGTGTAGTGTAGTGGAGGCTGTAGTGTAGTGTAGTGGAGGCTGTAGTGTAGTGGAGGCTGTAGTGTAGTGGAGGCTGTAGTGTAGTGTAGTGGAGGCTGTAGTGTAGTGTAGTGGAGGCTGTAGTGTAGTGGAGGCTGTAGTGTAGTGGAGGCTGTAGTGTAGTGTAGTGGAGGCTGTAGTGTAGTGTAGTGGAGGCTGTAGTGTAGTGGAGGCTGTAGTGTAGTGGAGGCTGTAGTGTAGTGTAGTGGAGGCTGTAGTGTAGTGGAGGCTGTAGTGTAGTGTAGTGGAGGCTGTAGTGTAGTGTAGTGGAGGCTGTAGTGTAGTGTAGTGGAGGCTGTAGTGTAGTGGAGGCTGTAGTGTAGTGTAGTGGAGGCTGTAGTGTAGTGTAGTGGAGGCTGTAGTGTAGTGTAGTGGAGGCTGTAGTGTATTGTAGTGGAGGCTGTAGTGTAGTGGAGGCTGTAGTGTAGTGTAGTGGAGGCTGTAGTCTAGTGTAGTGGAGGCTGTAGTGTAGTGTAGTGGAGGCTGTAGTGTAGTGTAGTGGAGGCTGTAGTGTAGTGTAGTGGAGGCTGTAGTGTAGTGTAGTGGAGGCTGTAGTGTAGTGTGGTGGAGGCTGTAGTGTAGTGGAGGCTGTAGTGTAGTGTAGTGGAGGCTGTAGTGTAGTGTAGTGGAGGCTGTAGTGTAGTGTAGTGGAGGCTGTAGTGTAGTGTAGTGGAGGCTGTAGTGTAGTGTAGTGGAGGCTGTAGTGTAGTGTAGTGGAGGCTGTAGTGTAGTGTAGTGGAGGCTGTAGTGTAGTGTAGTGGAGGCTGTAGTGTAGTGTAGTGGAGGCTGTAGTGTAGTGTAGTGGAGGCTGTAGTGTAGTGGAGGCTGTAGTGTAGTGGAGGCTGTAGTGTAGTGTAGTGGAGGATGTAGTGTAGTGTAGTGGAGGCTGTAGTGTAGTGTAGTGGAGGCTGTAGTGTAGTGTAGTGGAGGCTGTAGTGTAGTGTAGTGGAGGCTGTAGTGGAGTGGAGGCTGTAGTGTAGTGTAGTGGAGGCTGTAGTGTAGTGTAGTGGAGGCTGTAGTGTAGTGGAGTGGAGGCTGTAGTGGAGTGGAGGCTGTAGTGTAGTGTAGTGGAGGCTGTAGTGTAGTGTAGTGGAGGCTGTAGTGTAGTGGAGGCTGTAGTGTAGTGTAGTGGAGGCTGTAGTGTAGTGTAGTGGAGGCTGTAGTGTAGTGGAGGCTGTAGTGTAGTGTATTGGAGGCTGTAGTGTAGTGGAGTGGAGGCTGTAGTGTAGTGTAGTGGAGGCTGTAGTGTAGTGGAGGCTGTAGTGTAGTGTAGTGGAGGCTGTAGTGTAGTGGAGGCTGTAGTGTAGTGTAGTGGAGGCTGTAGTGTAGTGGAGGCTGTAGTGTAGTGTAGTGGAGGCTGTAGTGTAGTGTAGTGGAGGCTGTAGTGTAGTGTAGTGGAGGCTGTAGTGTAGTGTAGTGGAGGCTGTAGTGTAGTGTAGTGGAGGCTGTAGTGTAGTGTAGTGGAGGCTGTAGTGTAGTGTAGTGGAGGCTGTAGTGTAGTGTAGTGGAGGCTGTAGTGTATTGGAGGCTGTAGTGTAGTGTGGTGGAGGCTGTAGTGTAGTTTAGTGGAGGCTGTAGTGTAGTGTAGTGGAGGCTGTAGTGTAGTGTAGTGGAGGCTGTAGTGTAGTGGAGGCTGTAGTGTAGTGTAGTGGAGGCTGTAGTGTAGTGTAGTGGAGGCTGTAGTGTAGTGTAGTGGTGTAGTGGAGGCTGTAGTGTAGTGTAGTGGAGGCTGTAGTGTAGTGGAGGCTGTAGTGTAGTGTAGTGGAGGCTGTAGTGTAGTGTAGTGGAGGCTGTAGTGTAGTGTAGTGGAGGCTGTAGTGTAGTGTAGTGGAGGCTGTAGTGTAGTGTAGTGGAGGCTGTAGTGTAGTGTATGGAGCTGTAGGTGTAGTGTAGTGGAGGCTGTAGTGTAGTGTAGTGGAGGCTGTAGTGTAGTGTAGTGGAGGCTGTAGTGTAGTGTAGTGGAGGCTGTAGTGTAGTGTAGTGGAGGCTGTAGTGTAGTGTAGTGGAGGCTGTAGTGTAGTGGAGGCTGTAGTGTAGTGTAGTGGAGGCTGTAGTGTAGTGTAGTGGAGGCTGTAGTGTAGTGTAGTGGAGGCTGTAGTGTAGTGGAGGCTGTAGTGTAGTGTAGTGGAGGCTGTAGTGTAGTGTAGTGGAGGCTGTAGTGTAGTGGAGGCTGTAGTGTAGTGTAGTGGAGGCTGTAGTGTAGTGTAGTGGAGGCTGTAGTGTAGTGTAGTGGAGGCTGTAGTGTAGTGTAGTGGAGGCTGTAGTGTAGTGTAGTGGAGGCTGTAGTGTAGTGGAGGCTTGTAGTGTAGTGGAGGCTGTATTGTAGTGTAGTGGAGGCTGTAGTGTAGTGGAGGCTGTAGTGTAGTGTAGTGGAGGCTGTAGTGTAGTGTAGTGGAGGCTGTAGTGTAGTGTAGTGGAGGCTGTAGTGTAGTGTAGTGGAGGCTGTAGTGTAGTGTAGTGGAGGCTGTAGTGTAGTGTAGTGGAGGCTGTAGTGTAGTGGAGGCTGTAGTGTAGTGTAGTGGAGGCTGTAGTGTAGTGTAGTGGAGGCTGTAGTGTAGTGTAGTGGAGGCTGTAGTGTAGTGTAGTGGAGGCTGGTAGTGTAGTGGAGGCTGTAGTGTAGTGGAGGCTGTAGTGTAGTGTAGTGGAGGCTGTAGTGTAGTGTAGTGGAGGCTGTAGTGTAGTGGAGGCTGTAGTGTAGTGTAGTGGAGGCTGTAGTGTAGTGGAGGCTGTAGTGTAGTGTAGTGGAGGCTGTAGTGTAGTGTAGTGGAGGCTGTAGGTAGTGTAGTGTAGTGGAGGCTGTAGTGTAGTGTAGTGGAGGCTGTAGTGTAGTGTAGGGAGGCTGTAGTGTAGTGTAGTGGAGGCTGTAGTGTAGTGTAGTGGAGGCTGTAGTGTAGTGTAGTGGAGGCTGTAGTGTAGTGTAGTGGAGGCTGTAGTGTAGTGTAGTGGAGGCTGTAGTGTAGTGTAGTGGAGGCTGTAGTGTAGTGGAGGCTTGTAGTGTAGTGGAGGCTGTAGTGTAGTGTAGTGGAGGCTGTAGTGTAGTGTAGTGGAGGCTGTAGTGTAGTGTAGTGGAGGCTGTAGTGTAGTGTAGTGGAGGCTGTAGTGTAGTGTAGTGGAGGCTGTAGTGTAGTGTAGTGGAGGCTGTAGTGTAGTGTAGTGGAGGCTGTAGTGTAGTGTAGTGGAGGCTGTAGTGTAGTGTAGTGGAGGCTGTAGTGTAGTTGGAGGCTGTAGTGTAGTGTAGTGGAGGCTGTAGTGTAGTGTAGTGGAGGCTGTAGTGTAGTGTAGTGTAGTGGAGGCTGTAGTGTAGTGTAGTGGAGGCTGTAGTGTAGTGTAGTGGAGGCTGTAGTGTAGTGTAGTGGAGGCTGTAGTGTAGTGTAGTGGAGGCTGTAGTGTAGTGGAGGCTGTAGTGTAGTGGAGGCTGTAGTGTAGTGTAGTGGAGGCTGTAGTGTAGTGTAGTGGAGGCTGTAGTGTAGTGTAGTGGAGGCTGTAGTGTAGTGTAGTGGAGGCTGTAGTGTAGTGTAGTGGAGGCTGTAGTGTAGTGTAGTGGAGGCTGTAGTGTAGTGTAGTGGAGGCTGTAGTGTAGTGTAGTGGAGGCTGTAGTGTAGTGTAGTGGAGGCTGTAGTGTAGTGGAGGCTGTAGTGTAGTGTAGTGGAGGCTGTAGTGTAGTGTAGTGGAGGCTGTAGTGTAGTGTAGTGGAGGCTGTAGTGTAGTGTAGTGGAGGCTGTAGTGTAGTGTAGTGGAGGCTGTAGTGTAGTGTAGTGGAGGCTGTAGTGTAGTGTAGTGGAGGCTGTAGTGTAGTGTAGTGTAGTGGAGGCTGTAGTGTAGTGGAGGCTGTAGTGTAGTGTAGTGGAGGCTGTAGTGTAGTGTAGTGGAGGCTGTAGTGTAGTGTAGTGGAGGCTGTAGTGTAGTGTAGTGGAGGCTGTAGTGTAGTGTAGTGGAGGCTGTAGTGTAGTGTAGTGGAGGCTGTAGTGTAGTGTAGTGGAGGCTGTAGTGTAGTGGAGGCTGTAGTGTAGTGGAGGCTGTAGTGTAGTGTAGTGGAGGCTGTAGTGTAGTGTAGGGAGGCTGTAGTGTAGTGTAGTGGAGGCTGTAGTGTAGTGGAGGCTGTAGTGTAGTGTAGTGGAGGCTGTAGTGTAGTGGAGGCTGTAGTGTAGTGTAGTGGAGGCTGTAGTGTAGTGTAGTGGAGGCTGTAGTGTAGTGCTAGTGTAGTGGAGGCTGTAGTGTAGTGTAGTGGAGGCTGTAGTGTAGTGTAGTGGAGGCTGTAGTGTAGTGTAGTGGAGGCTGTAGTGTAGTGTAGTGGAGGCTGTAGTGTAGTGTAGTGGAGGCTGTAGTGTAGTGTAGTGGAGGCTGTAGTGTAGTGTAGTGGAGGCTGTAGTGTAGTGGAGGCTGTAGTGTAGAGTGTAGTGTAGTGTAGGGGAGGCTGTAGTGTAGTGTAGTGGAGGCTGTAGTGTAGTGTAGTGGAGCTGTAGTGTAGTGTA
>NW_028164366.1:290000-294443 GCF_964263955.1 Coregonus lavaretus | reverse complement strand
TCCATAGAGCAGGAGTCTGTCTCCTGTTTCTGTAGCAGTTAGCCTTGTCTTAGCCAGAACGTTCCATAGAGCAGGAGTCTGTCTCCTGTTTCTGTAGCAGTTAGCCTTGTCTTAGCCAGAACGTTCCATAGGGCAGGAGTCTGTCTCCTGTTTCTGTAGCAGTTAGCCTTGTCTTAGCCAGAACGTTCCATAGAGCAGGAGTCTGTCTCCTGTTTCTGTAGCAGTTAGCCTTGTCTTAGCCAGAACGTTCCATAGAGCAGGAGTCTGTCTCCTGTTTCTGTAGCAGTTAGCCTTGTCTTAGCCAGAACGTTCCATAGAGCAGGAGTCTGTCTCCTGTTTCTGTAGCAGTTAGCCTTGTCTTAGCCAGAACGTTCCATAGAGCAGGAGTCTGTCTCCTGTTTCTGTAGCAGTTAGCCTTGTCTTAGCCAGAACGTTCCATAGGGCAGGAGTCTGTCTCCTGTTTCTGTAGCAGTTAGCCTTGTCTTAGCCAGAACGTTCCATAGAGCAGGAGTCTGTCTCCTGTTTCTGTAGCAGTTAGCCTTGTCTTAGCCAGAACGTTCCATAGGGCAGGAGTCTGTCTCCTGTTTCTGTAGCAGTTAGCCTTGTCTTAGCCAGAACGTTCCATAGGGCAGGAGTCTGTCTCCTGTTTCTGTAGCAGTTAGCCTTGTCTTAGCCAGAACGTTCCATAGAGCAGGAGTCTGTCTCCTGTTTCTGTAGCAGTTAGCCTTGTCTTAGCCAGAACGTTCCATAGAGCAGGAGTCTGTCTCCTGTTTCTGTAGCAGTTAGCCTTGTCTTAGCCAGAACGTTCCATAGAGCAGGAGTCTGTCTCCTGTTTCTGTAGCAGTTAGCCTTATCTTAGCCAGAACGTTCCATAGAGCAGGAGTCTATCTCCTGTTTCTGTAGCAGTTAGCCTTGTCTTAGCCAGAACGTTCCATAGAGCAGGAGTCTATCTCCTGTTTCTGTAGCAGTTAGCCTTGTCTTAGCCAGAACGTTCCATAGAGCAGGAGTCTGTCTCCTGTTTCTGTAGCAGTTAGCCTTGTCTTAGCCAGAACGTTCCATAGGGCAGGAGTCTGTCTCCTGTTTCTGAGCAGTTAGCCTTGTCTTAGCCAGAACGTTCCATAGAGCAGGAGTCTATCTCCTGTTTCTGTAGCAGTTAGCCTTGTCTTAGCCAGAACGTTCCATAGAGCAGGAGTCTGTCTCCTGTTTCTGTAGCAGTTAGCCTTGTCTTAGCCAGAACGTTCCATAGAGCAGGAGTCTGTCTCCTGTTTCTGTAGCAGTTAGCCTTGTCTTAGCCAGAACGTTCCATAGAGCAGGAGTCTGTCTCCTGTTTCTGTAGCAGTTAGCCTTGTCTTAGCCAGAACGTTCCATAGGGCAGGAGTCTGTCTCCTGTTTCTGTAGCATTTAGCCTTGTCTTAGCCAGAACGTTCCATAGGGCAGGAGTCTGTCTCCTGTTTCTGTAGCAGTTAGCCTTGTCTTAGCCAGAACGTTCCATAGAGCAGGAGTCTGTCTCCTGTTTCTGTAGCAGTTTGCCTTGTCTTAGCCAGAACGTTCCATAGGGCAGGAGTCTGTCTCCTGTTTCTGTAGCAGTTAGCCTTATCTTAGCCAGAACGTTCCATAGGGCAGGAGTCTGTCTCCTGTTTCTGTAGCAGTTAGCCTTGTCTTAGCCAGAACGTTCCATAGGGCAGGAGTCTGTCTCCTGTTTCTGTAGCAGTTAGCCTTGTCTTAGCCAGAACGTTCCATAGGGCAGGAGTCTGTCTCCTGTTTCTGTAGCAGTTAGCCTTGTCTTAGCCAGAACGTTCCATAGAGCAGGAGTCTGTCTCCTGTTTCTGTAGCAGTTAGCCTTGTCTTAGCCAGAACGTTCCATAGAGCAGGAGTCTGTCTCCTGTTTCTGTAGCAGTTAGCCTTGTCTTAGCCAGAACGTTCCATAGGGCAGGAGTCTGTCTCCTGTTTCTGTAGCAGTTAGCCTTGTCTTAGCCAGAACGTTCCATAGGGCAGGAGTCTGTCTCCTGTTTCTGTAGCAGTTAGCCTTGTCTTAGCCAGAACGTTCCATAGGGCAGGAGTCTGTCTCCTGTTTCTGTAGCAGTTAGCCTTGTCTTAGCCAGAACGTTCCATAGGGCAGGAGTCTGTCTCCTGTTTCTGTAGCAGTTAGCCTTGTCTTAGCCAGAACGTTCCATAGAGCAGGAGTCTGTATCCTGTTTCTGTAGCAGTTAGCCTTGTCTTAGCCAGAACGTTCCATAGGGCAGGAGTCTGTCTCCTGTTTCTGTAGCGTGAGGCAGCTTGATGTACAGTACACACCCTGGAAAGGACGCTTGTCTATCGCAGGGCCTTAACCCCAATCCATTTCCGTAATGATGACTGTCAAGCAGAGAGTGTTGGCTGTACTGCACTCCCATATAAGTGGAGCAGGGCAGACTAGATGCAGGTACTATACTGTTAAAAGTTGAATGCTTTTATTTATTTTATTTATCAAATTGCAGATAGCGTACGCTCTCTGAACTACATGATGTTAACACATCAAAAGATCCAGTTTAAATTAACTAGACATTTTGTCTCTAATGAATAATGAAAAGAAACACACACAACCCTATACCATAGTTAAAAAAACAAACATCAATACAATACTGATGCCTACCTATGACCAGACAGACATGCTAACCGTTAGCTCCTCCATGGACTAGCTCCAACCAGAATGAAGACAGACATGCTAACCGTTAGCTCCTCCATGGACTAGCTCCAACCAGAATGAAGACAGACATGCTAACCGTTAGCTCCTCCATGGACTAGCTCCAACCAGAATGAAGACAGACATGCTAACCGTTAGCTCCTCCATGGACTAGCTCCAACCAGAATGAAGACAGACATGCTAACCATTAGCTCCACTATGGACTAGCTCCAACCAGAATGAAGACAGACATGCTAACCGTTAGCTCCTCCATGGACTAGCTCCAACCAGAATGAAGACAGACATGCTAACCGTTAGCTCCTGCGTGGGCTAGCTCCACAGACAAGCTGCCTCAAACAGCTTATTTAGGACATCAAAGGATCAATAAAATAATGAGATTCAGATTAAGTGTTTAATTGAGTTAATCTTTATATTGAAAACCTCCGAGCAGCTATTCATGGATTCTGATCAAACTGCTGTCCTCCTCAATGTATTTTATTGTAACTTTCCTTTAGTCTGTGTCTCAAATGGCAACCTATTCTCTGTAACGTAGTCAAAAGTAGTGCACTATATAGGGAGTAGGGTGCCATTTGGGCCACATCCATTGATTCCTGATGAAATCGCTGTCCTTGATTACTTCTAGGGCGATTCCATGCCACCGTAGTCTGAAAATATTTTTGGTATCTCAGATTGTTCTGGCAATTCTCACATAGGAACTTAATTTGAAGGAAGGCTGTTTAACCTATATTTTTACATTGTATCACAAACAATCTTTTTGAAAATCATGATGAAAGGGACATTTTGGGCCCTTTTAGACCTGTGCATGCCTCCTGTAAGACCCTGTGATCCGAACACGATACAGACAACACCTTGCTGTCGTTATACTCCTTATACGGTGCTCCAAAAATATGGAGTACGTCTAGATTCACACATTTTCAAATTCATTTATTCATTAAAAAGATTAATATCTCAAAAGTACCATTTTTGATTTAGCTTATTTTTATACATGTTGTTTGTAAAAAAAATATACTCTTCAAACACATCACATTTCCAGAGTGGGCTCTCTGGTACTTTAAATGATATTACCCATTTTATACATATAAATTGACATTATGGGTCATTAACGAATCACAGCCCTCCTTTAGGATTGCACATTCAGCAAGTCACCAGCAGAGGGAGTTCCCTTTGAATCCATTTTTCCATTCACTCTGTTGGTGGTGCTCATTAAACTGATCATACCTTCAGAACTAGCAGAGAGACCACTGGAAATGTGATGTACTTCTAGATTATATTGTTCCAAACAATATGTCTTACAATGAACAAAATCAAAAAGGGTAGTTGAGATGTTAATAGTCATATTTCTTACAGAGGTTGCTGTTTAGACTCACAGAGGTTGCTGTTTAGACTCACAGAGGTTGATGTTTAGACCCAGAGAGGTTGCTGTTTAGACTCACAGAGGTTGCTGTTTAGACTCACAGAGGTTGATGTTTAGACCCACAGAGGTTGCTGTTTAGACTCACAGAGGTTGATGTTTAGACTCACAGAGGTTGATGTTTAGACTCACAGAGGTTGCTGTTTAGACTCACAGAGGTTGCTGTTTAGACCCACAGAGGTTGCTGTTTAGACCCACAGAGGTTGCTGTTTAGACCCAGAGAGGTTGCTGTTTAGACCCAGAGAGGTTGCTGTTTAGACTCACAGAGATTGATGTTTAGACTCACAGAGGTTGCTGTTTAGACTCACAGAGGTTGCCAAGTCCCATTACATAGTCGACTGTCAACAGT